>NW_028278126.1:0-98031 GCF_059751315.1 Micrasema longulum
TATCCGATTGGAATCCGGGTGGGGCCGTGGGGGGTTCCAATACCCTTTGATTTTTACAATTTATTAATGGGTAAATGAAAAAATGTAACACAAAATATAACACAAGTATAATATGTTATTTAATAAACAGTCTATACTCAGTCAAACAAAAATGTGAAATAAAAAATATTATTTAGCTCTTGGATAATGCCAGTACTCCTATATAGGTGCGAATCTTGGCACCTTACCAAAGCTCAGAACACCAAAAGTCTGAGTCTTTAAGTAAGTGCTTGAGGAAATGTTAGGTAGTTTGATATTATAACTCACATTAAAGTCCAAGAACGAACACAGCAGCCTCCTATAACGAGCGTTTTGAGGGTGCAGCGGTGGACCTGGCTTAAACAGGTGCTGCGCATGCCTCAGGAGAACCTAAACCCAAATTGCCTCTTCTTTAAACCTGTGGGCTCACACCGTCCTGGAAGACCGTTGATGACGATATTTTGACTTTAATTTAAAATGAATGAAATGAATGAAATGAATGAAATGAATGAAATGAATGAAATGAATGAAATGAATGAAATGAATGAAATGAATGAAATGAATGAAATGAATGAAATGAATGAAATGAATGAAATGAATGAAATGAATGAAATGAATGAAATGAATGAAATGAATGAAATGAATGAAATGAATGAAATGAATGAAATGAATGAAATGAATGAAATGAATGAAATGAATGAAATGAATGAAATGAATGAAATGAATGAAATGAATGAAATGAATGAAATGAATGAAATGAATGAAATGAATGAAATGAATGAAATGAATGAAATGAATGAAATGAATGAAATGAATGAAATGAATGAAATGAATGAAATGAATGAAATGAATGAAATGAATGAAATGAATGAAATGAATGAAATGAATGAAATGAATGAAATGAATGAAATGAATGAAATGAATGAAATGAATGAAATGAATGAAATGAATGAAATGAATGAAATGAATGAAATGAATGAAATGAATGAAATGAATGAAATGAATGAAATGAATGAAATGAATGAAATGAATGAAATGAATGAAATGAATGAAATGAATGAAATGAATGAAATGAATGAAATGAATGAAATGAATGAAATGAATGAAATGAATGAAATGAATGAAATGAATGAAATGAATGAAATGAATGAAATGAATGAAATGAATGAAATGAATGAAATGAATGAAATGAATGAAATGAATGAAATGAATGAAATGAATGAAATGAATGAAATGAATGAAATGAATGAAATGAATGAAATGAATGAAATGAATGAAATGAATGAAATGAATGAAATGAATGAAATGAATGAAATGAATGAAATGAATGAAATGAATGAAATGAATGAAATGAATGAAATGAATGAAATGAATGAAATGAATGAAATGAATGAAATGAATGAAATGAATGAAATGAATGAAATGAATGAAATGAATGAAATGAATGAAATGAATTTATATATTTACGCAACTGGTACATAAGGCGCTTAATCAATACTGCGGTTTTAGCGTACTAATTATTTTTTAAAAATTAACCGAGTTGTGGTCCCGTAGATAGTGTCGGGGACCCGAGGATCAGATGTTTGAAGTTCGTACTCCACTCTACCACAACTTTATTGAGTTATTTATACGCTGTGTTTTAGCACCAGACTGCAAAACTTCAGTGGAACGTTCCTCATGACTAACTTTTCTTTTTTTTGCTTTTCAAATTGAGACAATCCATTTTTTCTAGAACTAGCATCGTTTCTACAAACCCTTTTCCCTTTCTAACTCAACCTCATCCATATTCCATCACTTCGTTTGTCAAATACGATTTGAATCTAATTTTTATTTTTAAACACATAAAAAAATTATAAAAGCAATAATATGTTATTTTTAATCGATTATAAATAACTTCTTATTCAGACTAGACTATGACTATTAACTCCAATACTCCATCATATAGATATTATCGCGCTTTTGTCATATCTCCCAAACAATATCGAATGACTTGTCAAAGCATTTTCCTTTAAATAAAGTGCCTTGACACATATTTTTCCAATGAGCTGTTTTATATTACGAGTATGTTATGGTGTTGGTTTACTTTTATGAATTGTCCAAATCTTTTTTCTAAATGTATACAAAAAAGCGTTGTTTCTTTTTAAATTATTACTTACTTACCTGTATATTTTTAGGAAATGCCCCTTGGGCGTATTGTAAAATTAAATAAATAAATAAAGCATTGTAGACAAATACTGGGTTGTGACCTTTTTCGATTTTATTTAAATTGTTGAGACGTGGAAAGTTTAAACATTGAACAGAGAGATGAATGTTACGCTTTGATTAGTAAAATGATCAATCAAACCACCCAATGACAGGTCATGAGCCTTAAAAATGCCTAAACAATTACCAAATAATTTCTCCATCTCGGTTACAAAACCTGTCAAAAATAATTTCTTAGTTTGTTATTAATAATTTATTTTTTGATAAAACTACGAGCTGAACCCTGCAATGCTTTGCTTTTGCTAAATTTGAATATATTCACGTATTTGATTAAAATGACATAATCGAAACTTTTTGGAATTAAGTAAAAGTTAAGTTTTTAATTTGACGTTAAACTTAACATTTACGTTACCATAGAAACAAGTTTGGTGCTCTTAAATAAAACCATTAATCTAATAATACAAATAGACGTTCCCTGAAAACTCTAAAATTACGACACTTACCTCATGCCCAAACCCTTAGTGATGCTTAACTCATATTTAGTTTATTAAATAATGCAAGCTTGCCATTAATTCGAAACCAAAATGCCTGATTGTATTTTAAAAACGTGTAAAAACCATTCGGATAAACGTTAAAAAAATGGCGTAACCTTTTATTGGTAAGTAGGTACCTAGATACTTACTTATGATTGAAATAATTCATATTCAAATATGCCATTCATTTTGTAAATGTCAAACTCTGCTCTTTTTACCAACAGGGGTCCACTTAATGTAGGAATATAATTTTCAAAATGTATGAAATGCCAGTTAAGATTATTTAAACATTACCAAAATACAGTAAATGAATGGGTAGAAATTATAAGGAAATAATATGATTGGGATATATAAAGAATGAATGTTTGTGTTAACATTAAATACAATCTTTTTTTATAGACAAAATATAACATCCATCCAATTTTTTTGTAAATGCATTCTCGTCAAATGCAGATCTCACTGACCTCTCGTTATTGTTCGACCAGAATTGTGTAAGTGATTTTTTTAGGTACAGTTGTATCATATCCAGTACCTTCGTGTTAATAATTATAATAATAATAATCATGGTTTATCAACAAAAAATTACGATTGCCTTATCTACTACATATATATTTAGGTAATAGATTTCTCTGAATTATGTCTAGTCTGCCTAAAGGTACAACCTGTTTTAAGGCAGATATTTTTATGCAAAAATAAACAATAAAATTACTACCTCCTAGCTAATTTATTATACAGTTATACAATATTAAATCAAAACAATTTATTATTTAAGATTTTTTCTTACTAAATTTTCAAATTTTTTATGCCTAAACCCAGTAATATTTTTTTTACAAATTAATTGAATTGAATTCGGGTCATGGTTTTGCAATGTTTGGGTAACAAATTAAATATTTTGGGACCCAAAAACCTAGTTTTTTTTTGCCCGAATTCAGAGTTTGTGGTTAGACCCCATGACTCATCCTCTAGTTTGACTTTTTGTAGTGTGAGAGCGTTCCTTGAACAATTGCAAGTCCCTTCCACTTATCCGGATCCAATCTATAAAAAAAAATCTCTTTTCCTCAATCTATATAGTCAATTTGTTTGTCACCATCAATCTTATTTTCCTAATTGTGATACAGATTGTGTTGTGTTCATAATAAGCTTGTTAGTAAACCAGAAGAACTATTTTTTTCTCTGTCTCGTGAACTGATTCATGACATTTTGCAATTTTAAAGATACCCTGATTCAGACATCTACCAAGAGTTCAACTGCTGGAAGTATTAGTAAAAATATACAAGTTTAACTATTTGCACCGTGGTGAATATTACTTAGTGAGTAAAGGGACCACACAGACCTTTGAATTACAAATTAATAGCCCTGTGAAACTGGGAATGTGTAGACTTCCTTATTCTTTTATTCATGTCTATTGTAATGTATATTTATACATTTATTTACAAATTTATTTTACTTTTAGGCATCGTAATATTAAAATAAGTTATCTGAAAAATACAAATTAAAAATGTTATCGTAGTTTTGACTTTTTAACCTTTCTTAGAAATTGACGATATGCCCACGTAAATTAAAATAAAAGTTGGTGTAGATTCAGTTATTTTAGGTGTTGTTATTTTTAGAACGTTTATTTTTGCTTGAAATTGATGGACTATTTGTGATATAATGCTTTTAGCTTCAAAAAATAAATATGCCGAGTCATGGGACTTCAATAATGCCAGAAATAGACGAAATTCCTTCTTTTCGTCATTTGTCAAATGAATTTTGAGATAATATGTAACGTATTATATATTAATACGATTATCGTACATGAAGTTTTAACAACGCTTTGAGTATGTCCAAAGGTTTGAAGAATGGCTGGATTTCCTGCCTAGGGAGTTATTTAGATCTAAATTTAAACATTGACAAACTTTAACGTTGAATTAACTGGTAAAATAAGAAGGATGAAAATTGGAAAATTGTTTTCAGGCGTTGCCTAGTAGGTGAATTGGTTCAGCCAGATGAATCTCACCCGCATAATGAAGGTTTCAACTCTTTTACTTCAAAAAAGTCAACAGATGGAAGAGTTGAGGAAATGTGGATGTTTGAACATAAGCAGAATGATGAATGTTACACAGTTTGTAAAGTGGCCACATAAACCAGCCAATGACAGGTCATAAGGCCTGTAAATGCTCTAACTTCTATATTACCTTCTTAAAAATGTTTTTTCTCTTTGTTGCAATAAATTAAGATCAAATTTAAATTTTTTTTATCAATATTCCTAGAGAGATGATCCAGATTTGTGTATGTACAAAAATACACATACCAAAAAAAAAAAAAAAATAATGTTATCAAATTTAAACACTATTTTCAGTTTGACAGAATTTTTGTAGACAATAACTGGATTCAACTCCTTGGGGAGCCGTTAATGTTACCAACCTATTACAACTGAGTTGAAGAACATTTTAGAGAAGGTAATATAGAAGTCTAGGCATCTACAAGGCTTATGACCTGTCATTGCCTGGTTTATGTGGCCACTTTATGCACTGTGTAACATTCACCATTCTGCTCATATTTGAAAATCTATATATCTTCTTTTCTTTCATTTGTTGATGTTTGTGAAATAAAAGAGCTGAAACCTTTATTGATGCGGGTGAGATTCTTCTATTTGAATTATTTCACCTACATACTAGACAACGCCTGGTTTTTTTTTTTTAATTTCTATACTTTTTCATGGACCAGGTGGATTTATCAACAATATTTTGAGTTTTTCCAAATTATTGTCGACAAGGACGGACAACATATTACAACAAAGATGAAGAATATCGTTCATAGTAAAAGAATAATCCTAATATATTATAATTGTCTCGCAAACTCTTTACGTCTCATTCTCGATAATACGGGTATATTTGGAAGCGAAAGAGACAATTTTTACAGCAAAGTTTCTTGTAATTCTTTCAGACATCCGTTAACTGCGTTAGTAGCTTCCCGGCTCTCGTAGGAGGTGGTTCTTATGCGCGCATTGAGAGCATAAGTTTTTTTTTTCATATTTTTAGCAATTAGATAAAAAATATTATTACTTTTGAGTTCAACTTTAAATCATTGAAGCGATTGCCGATGACTATTACACTTTTACGATTTAAAATCTCTCATTTTTTGCATGTGTAGTGACTACACAGCACTGCAACGCGCGGATGTTTTTCGAACAGTAAGGGAAAGGTTACGTAGCAAAATATTTATTTTGTTTCGTTATTAAATAGTATTTTCAGTATTTTTTGAGTGCCAATCTCCACCTACTGATTTCGCTTATTTGACTTTGAAAACAATTAAAATGTCTTTTGTCCAATTTGCAAAATGGTCGTTTGAACATACAAGAACTAGAGCAGAGTACAGGTAATCAACAAAAATATTAGATTTTGATACAAATTTTCGTACAAAAATATTGATTTCACTTTAAACAACCTCAATTTATACCGATGAAGAGAGCGTTTGTAATAACAGCCCTGGGGAACAATTCTGTAACTGGTGACGATCAAAAATACGATACATATTTTTTCAAACTTCGAGAACTAATTAAAACTTTCAATATCTGGGTCTGATTCTCGAACTAGTGCGAGATCCGCATCTGGTGAGCGACAATTGCTCGATATTGTCGAATGCATTGTTTCCAAGTAGACCACAGTCCCCTAATTACTTTGCCAACTATAAACTTGTCCGCAGCAACATTTATAGCAACAACACTTGGTAATGTGTTGTTAGCAACAATAATTCACGTTCATGCCTCCCAGATGGGTCAACCGAGGGAAACTTTATCCAATAGTTGTTTATTACAGCTAAATAAGAGTTCTTAAACAGGTATCAAGAACTTTTACGTGCGTCAGAGAGGAGTGGTAGTTATTCAGACGCTTAAATAAATGTAATCGCTTTTTAACAATTTGATTTTCTGGATTATAAGGTGTGTGTTGTTCGCTTAAGAAATCTTAGATAACATTACCGTATAACTTGTCAAGATTGTAGTATTTTATGTAAGAATTTATAAATTTATTGCAAAAAATAATATACATATTTAATAACAGGGAATCTATATAAAACCAATTAATGTAAAATGAAAACGGAGTGTTTTCTCTGTTTATGATAGTCTCCATCTAACATGGCACAACCTGTTCTAAGATGGAGATTTTTTATCTTTAGAGCGTAAGTAGTCCTATACTTATAAAATAATAACATAAAAAAGAAAAATCAAAACTACCAAATTATAAATGCCTAGCTAATAAAATGTAAGAAATTAAAAATCATTATTATTCAAATATAAAGTATATATATGGGCCAAGAACGCATGTTACTTAAACATAAATAATATAGTATTATATATAATAAAACAAATATAAAGCAATGAAATACATAACAATATAAATAATATGTGTACCAATTATATTAAGTACTACGTTTATTGATTTAGATATAATTTTTTTTTAAATCTCTCGCTACACTATTTATAAGTGAAGTTATTTTTATTAATAAATTTGTTTTACATTTTGAGTCTTTTATATTTAACAATAAATCATTAAATATTTTTTTACATTGTATTGATTTTTACCAAGAGCGGTTAATACAAATGGGACAATACAGTTAATTTGTGTTGCTGAACGAGTGTTTATATTTTGTTGGGTTCTTTTGACCTCACTTAATTTATCATAAAATTTAAGTAGTAGGCACCTCACAAAAAATTGTCTTTCATCCAATATCTTTAACTCAGCGAATAGATCTTCCGTTGAATACCTCGAGGGTTTTTTGAGAATGATCTTCATGATCCATTTTTGTGCTATTTTTACTGGTTCAAGGATTGAACGAAAGCAACCTCCCCGAGCTAAATTGCAATATGATAGTTTTCTTTGGCAAAAAGCAAAGTAAATTTGTCTCATAAGTTGAGCATTCAAAATATTTCTAAGGCTTTTATAAATGTATGCTGATTTCCGGATTTGCTTGGATATTTCTATAATTTGATATTTCCAGCTAAGTTTAGAATCTATTATGACCCCTAAGTATTTTATTGAATTTACTTGTATATGTCCTTACTATTTGTACCATGTCGTAGTCGTTGCTGTATGCAGCCTGTTGAACTGAAATTATGTGTAGTTTTACAGTCTGCGTGTGGGTAGGCAGAGAGGATAGAATGCCACATAACTCTGTCTTTAAATACAGAATTTCTCTACATTCATACATTTTCTTATGCACACACGACGATAATACCGACTTTTGACACATCAATCTATAAATATTTGCTAAATTTGGTCATTTCACGTTTTTCTCGGTCTCCCCGTTTTCTGCATCATCATCCTTGTTTATATTGTCGGGATGTTTTTAAATCTTGATCGATTTTTTCAATAGTGTAATTTGGCAAGTTTTCGGTTTCCCTATGATTACAAGCTCGGAGGAAAATTGATGTGGTGTTAAACCAAAGACGACTTTTTAGGGTAGTCGAGCCTGCATGCACTCGTGTGCTCCATTTTTCCCCTTACGCATTTAGACAGTTTTTTATAACACCTTTGACTGATTAACTGTCTAAAATTTATATTTGAATCTCTAACGTTGTTGTTATTTATTATGATATAGATTTACCTAGATTATAAAAACAATAAAACGCTTAGTACTTACAGCCAATCTGCCAAATAAAATTAATTTTTTACCCTTGAAAATAGACGCACTGTATCTGAATTATGATATTTACATAAATGATTAAATAATGAAGTAGACTCTTTAAACCTACTCTCCAAAATTAATCTCAATGTCCCCTTTCGCGTGACGAGAAATAAGTATTTATTCCATCTGCCAGTTTGTAGCACTAAACTATGCACAACGCTCTTTCCTCTATCGTTCTTGCTCTAACTATAATGCTTTTTTTTCATCTATAGATATATTTTACATGCCCCTTAATTTGTTCAAAAATAAATTAAAACTCCTTATTTCTGGCTGCGATATGATCCCACTTACTATTTAATGATGCTTACACTTACACACACCTGAACACTTACTCCCATACTTATACACAAAAACACACATCTACACTTTCTCTCATACAAATACACATAAAAACACCTTTTTGTTGTAACACAATTTAATAATATGTATGATTCTTATTTAGAAACTTTGCTAGTCTGTCTTTAAGCTGTATTTTTTTTAATGTTTCTTTATCATTGTTGACTGTTTGTTTCTTTAAAATAAATAAATAATAACAAAATAAACATCAAAAAACTTTGTATTCAACCACTTATTGACAAAGGACTTGACTATAAGCTTTTATAGTTCCGTATGTTTCGATGTATATTTATTCGATAATATTTAGTAAGCAATGTAAAAATGAAATAGGATAAGATTTATTAGTTAAGTATACCTCAATAAAAAAGCTTTTGTAGCTTTAAAACCGGTCGATAGAAAAAATAAAAATACGTTGTTAAAAACAAAGATATTTTATATTTATTTAGTAAATTGTATATCTTAACAGTATGAGCACTTAATTAAACAAATAAATAAGTTGATTCTGTATACCGTGGAGTAATTACTACAACTGGGTAACTTTAAAATCAGTATTTGTGAGTTACTCACTTTAAAAAAATATTTGTATCTTCCTCGATGAATGTTGACGATGACGAATAGGCAAGTCGTGATTTATTAACTCTTAAAAGGCTGTTCTATAAAATATCTTTATACGCGGTGATGTTACATCGTGTTACCTCAAGCAAAAGACATAATATTCTGAATTTCAGATATTGGAAAAAAAATAACATAAAAACATACTGTTAAATAATTCCTTTTACATAATTTATATAAATAAAAATAGTTTAGTTTAGTTCCGTTATAGCAAAATAAATTAAAAAATCATGAATACGCCGGTCACTTAACTAGCGTGCACTCCCGCTCACTGCTAATGATCGACTGATTAAGCCAATTTCTTTTCTTGTTTTTGTCTCTTTCACACAAACACCGGCCTAAGAACAGCGTCTTTGTCTTTCTTGTTATAGGTTATATTTTCGTGCTCTTTCTTAAATAGTAAAACAGATGTATTGTCGTATTGGTATAACTTTCATTCGTAAAATTTATTTTTGCATCGGAAGGATATTTTTTTTTTATTCCAACATCCAATATCCAACACACTTATACAAATTTCGCTTTTCAAATCCAATGCGAAAATGTTTATTTGATGATTTCAAAAAACTCAATGTCATGATTGAAATAAATAAGAGAGATATATCAAGTCTTGCATTCTATGAAGACTCGTGTTACATCATAGCCTCACAAGAGTTAAAATTTATTCAAATACCCTTAAGGTTTTTAAATATATAAATATGCAGTCAAGTTCCCTCGGTATATTTGAAAATCTTAATATAAAATCTATAAAACAACTTTAAGTAAAAGCTTTGTTACTATACGCACGTAAACATTATTCTCTACCTTTTGTTACAAATACAAGAGTTACTAGATACTCCACCCTGATGCTGCAAAAAAATAAATACAACCTTCGGTCAAAGAGGATTGGCCTACTACTCGGTTAAAGTGTACAATCTACTTCCATTATCCATTAGGACAATTAGTAAGTTCTCACAATATAAAATTGCTATTAAGAAATGGATAGTGGAGGTGGGTTGCGCACGGATCGATGAGTGGATCAAGCCAAATAGGTTAAATGTGTGTACTGTGTATGGGATTTGTTCTGTTGGTCTGTATAAATTGGTTTTGTTTTTTATGATTGTTTTCGTTTTTTATTGTTTATTATGTTAATGATAAGTAGGTTAATTGGATGAATTACGTTTTTTTTATTCTTATTATTATGTAAACTTTGTTAAATAGCTAATCTTAGGCATGTTTCACATTTTGTAAAATGTTTCTCTCGGCACGGGACACCCCAGTGAATGTACAAAAAAAAGAATACAAACAGTGTCAAAGTATAAATAAATATGTATTTTACAAAATTATAAGTGCAAGAAATTATTAAGTTATATGGATGATTATTGGAATCATCCAAAATTCATGAAAATACCTGTTTATGATTTATTATGTTTTGTAAAATTTTTAGGTCTTTTCTACGTTTTATTAGTTGAAGGTGTTAATTTAACCAAGTATTTTATGTGTAGTTTTATTATGTCTTAAAATTGATTGGCGGAAAAAATGCACTTTTGTTCTCTTCCCTGGAATATATGAGTTTATTTTATGTTTACCTGTAATTTTTTTACTAATATGTAAGCATAAAAATATTTGACACTTATTAATTTATTTTTATTTATTGGTTAAATTTTTAATTTTGATTTGTTATAGTTCATATTTAATTTCTTACTCTCAATGCGTAAAAACATTGCATTTGAGTCAAAAATCAAATTATAATGAATTGAATGAACGACTTTTTTATTTGTAACATTTACAGGGAAGACAAAAAAATGTGTTTTTAGAGAGGGTAACTGACAAATGCTGATTTAGAAGTTACTAAGTTCAATTAATTACCCCGAGATATTATATTGGATACGGGTGTGTTAAATCATGTTTTTATAGTGTCTAAAAAGTCGAACATTCATTTTACTACCGAGTTTTGCACTTTTGTATTTTAACTACGTATGTGTTGCGGAGATTTTTTTAAATCGTGAAAAAATACTCTAATTTTTATTTATTTCCAATTATGATTACGTACCATTTTGTTTCCCGATGCGCAATCGCAAGTTAAATTAATTATGTTTATCGAAATCGGTAACAAAAACACGTTGACGGAAGTTTAAAACTGCCATTATTTACGTAAATTAAAAAACAAATTTGCGAGCCCTTCGGAGCTGGGAAAAATTAAAAAAGTTTTGTTTAGTTATATTTTTCAAGGCGTCCCATATTTCTTTCAAATTACCTGAAAACGTCGAAAACGAATGTTGAGGTTTCGGCCGGCGGCGGGGTGAAAATTTGATCATCTGTTCGAAAAACACGCCGACACAAAAAGCGATACAATTTGTCAAAAAGTTATTGCGCGCGCCGAAAAAAGCGTGGCTTAATGTTCCCAGAAACTTGCGAGTAACTTTCGGCAGACTTCTGAGGTTCGACAAAAAACGCTAAATGGCTATTTCCTTCACTTCTGAGTTGAACTGCCGTTCTGCTTCTGAGCTTAATGTAGTGAAGTTTGACCAATTAGTGTCAGACACGATGACGTAAGGTGGAAACCCAGCTAATGTCATTACAGAGGACCTTTTGTTTCATCTGTACCAAGTTTTTATGGAAACAAATTTTTATCTTCGTTAAACATAAAAATGTACATGAAAATTATGAAGCATTTTTTCATGTAAAAGTGGTAACTTAACCTTATCTCAGTAAGCACAATCCCAGGTCTTGAAATTACGTTTGACTCACGTTTAATTTTTTCCAATCATTTCAGTATTGTTAATGAGAAATCTTTAAAAATGTTAGGCTTCATACACAGAATATCCAAGCTATTTAAAAATATGGAGCATCAATAATTTATTTACAATATTTGAGTTTGTCTAAATGTTCGTAAACAAAAGACTGGATTTCACCCCCTCGGGAGTCATTAAGATTAACAAATTACAACAGGGATGGAGAATACCTTAAATAAGGGAATATGGAAGTCTAGGCATTTACAGGAATTATGACCTGTCATTGGCTGGTTTAAGTGGCCACTTTACACACTGTGTAACATTCACCAGTTTGCCTAAGTTTGAACATCCATATTTCTTCAATTCTTCCATTTGTTGATTTTAGTAAAGTTAAAGAGCTGAAACCTTTATTGTTGTAAAGAGATTGATGAATTATTTCACATACTAGGCAACGCCTGAAAACAATTTTTCAATTTTTAAACTTCTTCTTAGACCAGTTGGTTTTATTACAATATTTGAGTTTGTCCAAATGTTCGTAGACAAAATAGTAGAAATATGGATGTTCAAACTTAGACAAAATGGTGAATGTTACAAAGTGTGTAAAGTGGCCACTTAAACTAGTCAATGACAGGTCATAAGCCCTGTAAATGCCTAGACTTCCATATTCTCCTATTTAAGGTATTCTCCATCCCTGTTGTAATTTGTTAATCTTAATGACTCCCGAGAGGGTGAAATCCAGTTTTTTGTCTACGAACATTTGAACAAACTCAAATATTGTAATGAAACCAACTGGTCCAAGAAGAAGTTAAAAAAAATGGAAAATTGCTTTCAGGCGTTGCCTAGTATGTGAAATAATTCAGTCAGATGAATCTCTTCACAACAATAAAGGTTTCAGCTCTCTAACTTCACTAAAATCAACAAATGGAAGAATTGAAGAAATATGGATGTTCAAACATAGGCAAAATGGTGAATGTTGCAGTGTGTAAAGTGGCCACTTAAAACAGCCAATAACAGGTCATAAGCCCTGTAAATGCCTCATTTATTTAAGGTATTCTCCATCTCTGTTGTAATTTGTTAATAATAATTTATTTGTATAATTTTCTCATTTTTCGAAATCTAGACTACTACAGGGTTTATTTATGGCCTGTACCTTTATTTTATTTTTAAAATAAATATTTGCAATATTTGATTTACCCAAATACAAGTCTTTCAATTTTGATATTCTTTTCTTTTCGTCGTAAATAATTGTGTTAGAAAATGGGAAAAAAGTTATGGTAGATCGGATTCAAACCTCGGATCTCCTGATTTGGAGTCCACAGCACTACCCATGGGACCACAACCAGTCTCAAAGACTGGTTTAAGTGACTACTTTTCATACTAAGTAACATTCACAGTCTACCTATATTCAAACATTCACATTTCTTCAATTCTTCAATTTGTATTTTTTTGCTAAATCAAAAAGCTGAAAATTTGATTCATGCAGTTTAAATTCATCTGACTGAATTATTTCATCTTCATGCTAGACAACGTTTGAAAATATTTTTATATTTCTCCTTGGATCAGTTAAGTAAATATTTTCTAAGACATCTTTCATTATGAAAGCTATTTTTGAGAGGTTTAAATTTAAAGAAGACACGTAATGACTAAAAATATATTCTTTATCAAAAATATTATCGTGCAAAATGATTTTCTTTCCGAATTTTGCCACCTATTGCCTTGCCGATTCCTTTGATAAATGATTCCTTCATTTTATTTTATACAAAAAACCAAATACCTACATCAAAGGTTTACTTCGCCCACCGTGAGATTGGAAATAATTTATGAATGTAAATCACTTCATACTTTTATCGATTTCTCTGCTATCAAAGAATACCTTAAGATTGGAGTGATTTTTCGCCGTTAATTTAAACAAGTTAATCAAGTAAAGATATGAATTTCGTTTGTGTAGTTTATATTTACACCTGGGCCTCAATTAAATAATGACTATATTCATCGATACATACCGAGACGGTATACTCAACTTCAGGGCCTCGATTACGATGGGAAGATAAATACGTTATACCTTTACTCTGACGGTTTAGTTAAAGATAAAATCCTTCTAGCAATTATAAAAATATACTACCGACCTTCCTCTCTTCAAGTTATGGGTAGGTACATCGATATAAATTAAAGGGAAGCGTACGTCACGGTACACATATCTGCGCTCTTAAATGACATTTTATTTAACACTTTATATACATATACAATATATATACATATAAGGACGGGCATATTGCCTAAAGGCAATTTTTTCCTACCTACCTAAACAATTCAGTTTGAGAAAATTACAAATACATCGACATATTGAATCGTACAATTTTATACAAAAATTAAAAACATATATTAACAAAATAAAAATATATAAAATAATTAACACTATACTATGAAGAGCGCAGAGAGGATGGGAAGGAAAGAAGAAGGATAAAGGAACAATTTAATTATTTAGATAGTGACATTACAATCTTGACTTCAATGTAAATAAAGAAGGGGCGTCTCTAACATTAGTGGGAAACATTTCATAGTTTTAAAATGACGTCATAATTGAAGATAAAAGTCTCCCGACCAACTACAAAGGTATAGTACCGATACCCTCACCATCAAGTTTTGATGTAAGTACATCATTTTATACCGACGGGTCTAGAACCTCTCGATACGTTTATCTATGGAGCAATTTTTCCTTTAATTATGATTTATTAAACAATTTAATTGTTTTGAGGTTGGCACTTTGTTTCTTAAAAGCCTATAAAAATATGTGAGTTTGAAGTCGAATTAAATTCCGACATAACTGTCACTTTAATAAAACGATGTGATGCCTAGATGTGAAAATAACGTCGCTAGGTTCTGTCCTATTAACAAATAAGAGTATCTAGGCGTCAGATACAGATTATATGTAAAAACTAAATTGAATACAATAATATAAATTTTATAATTGAAGCACTAACTTTGTGGTTATTCATTATAGTGAAATAAATAAAACAACTTTGTTTTTAACCACTAATTTAAAAAAAAATCAACCTTCTGATTTCTAAGCAAACAAGCTTCTTCGTCAAGATTTACGTAACTAATGAATTCTTTCCTATTTTATTTTTATCGTGCTAATTAAATACTACCCGTGGAGCCAATAAATTAAGTCAAGATAAAATAGAAAAGAATTCATAAGTTACATAAACCTTGAAGAAGAAGCTTGTTTGCTTTTTAAAACTGGTCGGTGGAAAAAAATAAATTAGTGGTTAAAAATAAAGTTTTTCTATTTATTTTATTAAAGTGAGTACTTTTGAATTACTTTTATTGTATTTTTTAAACATGTCTTTATTGACTTTACTTACCTTTGTATAGAAGGCATAACTGCTACCTATTTTTGTTTGTAAACTTTATTATGTATTTTAAAAGAAACTTTGTATTGTAAAAGCACTCTGGGCATTTAATGAGTAAAAAAAAGTAGATTTTCGGGCTTTACGAATGAATGAGTTAGCTCTTAAATATTAAGAATAATATCATGTCAATATCTACTTAGAAAATAGTTTCACCCTTTAAACAAAACTCATTAAAAATAATAATAGGGGATGCTAAGCTACTGTTTGCTTTTCATGTCGATAGCGGTGTGAACTCAACTTTTTGTTTGGCAAAGTAAACTTTCTCCGTTATGTTTGAATTAAATCTCCCAACTTTTCATTTAACAAAAGAAAATCATTCCTTTGCTGTTCTTTTGTTTCTCTAAAATAATAATAATGGCAGTTCATTTGTTTTTTTTTTCTCTTTGTTTTTTCCGACTTGTATCGCTCTTGCAATCTTCTCGTTAATAATTTCTTTGTGAATTTTAAAAGTGTATTTTTGAGTAGGAGATAGTGCCGCTTGCTCATTTATCAATTGCCGTATCTAAATGTTTAAGTTCTTTCTTTTTATTTCAAAAGACGGTTTTT
This sequence comes from Micrasema longulum, assembly GCF_059751315.1. Taxonomy (NCBI): domain Eukaryota; kingdom Metazoa; phylum Arthropoda; class Insecta; order Trichoptera; family Brachycentridae; genus Micrasema; species Micrasema longulum. The sequence continues at coordinate 16,039 of NW_028278126.1, forward strand.
AAAACGAAACGGTTCACGATCCAAAAGATTTAAGTCATTTGTTTGCAAAATTAGAAATAGAAAAAAATAAAAAAAATAAATACATTGTCATTGTTTAGCCATTATTTAAATGAGGCTTGTAAAAAATACAATTTGAAAAAAAAGAGTTAAAAAAAACTCAATTTTTTATTTTGCAAATACCACTAAAATTACGTATCTATCAAATTTTAGCTTAACCTTTTATAGGAAAGATATTTTGTGTTGATTAGCGCCGCAGCAAGGCGGTAAAAAAAATATTCTTACATCTTACAACATCTTCGAGATTTGCACTAGTTAAAAAAAAGCCCAGAGATAGTAAAATACAAGCTTTGCTGGACAGTATTCAAATCCCTTCATGAAATGGCTCCAAAATACCTATCTTACCTCTGTATTATGGAAAATACATGTCAAAGAAAATCTACTCTTAGGTTAGCATTTGATTCAGGAAGAGGAAAACTTGTCAAAATCCGGCGCTTCCCAAATTTGGAGATCGTGCTTTTGCCGCCGCCGGCCCCTCTGCCTGGAACCAATTCTCTTCAAACTAACGAATCATCGACAGTCCCAGCCAGTTCAGATCCCAACTAAAATCCCACTTCTTTAGACTATCGTATCCTCAATTTTAAATCTGGAAATATAATACATCACTTTAGTTTAGTTAGAATGTAAGTTTAGGTATACAATAGTAAAGCGCCCTTGTGGTGATTTTTAACAAAAATGGCGCTATATAAATCAGTCAAATACTATTTTTATTATTTGCATACTCAATAAAATATGTTCTTATTCAAGATAATAAACATTTGGCATTTGGAAAAACTGAGTGCAAGACTTGCCTACCAGTGTACCTACGTTATTATGCTACCCTTGTGACATGAGGCTTATTATCAATACAAAATATTAGAAAATAAATGTCCCAATTCCGGTTTACATATTTATCTACAACTTTATTTTAAGTATCTTATAAAGGTTAATAATTTTATCAAATGTTAGTAAACAACCACTTTCTGACTTTTCTATGTTTAGCGGTTTCCAAACGTACTCGTGTCTTCATCAGAACACTTATTATACATACATCTAAATCTCACTGTACACCTTTACATCCATAAAATACGCTGTATTTTACAGGAAAACAAAAAACTAAATAGTTCCTTGGCTTTGTGTTTCGTAGATTACGAAAAAGCGTTAGATAGTCCGCACAGATTTACACTCTGGAAAATACTAGAATCATTTGGGGTGTCTATAAAACTAGTCGAACTTATCAAAGTCCTTCACTCAAGTGGCGAATGATGAATCAGAATCAATGATGTTGTCACAGGTTGGTTTGAGGTCACCACCGGAGTTCGTCAAGGTTGCGTCCTTGCACCGTTCCTTTTTATAATCCTCATGGATTTCATCCTAAGGAAGTCAATTCCAATACATCGAGGAAATTTTATCTCCTCCTTTCGAAAACACTGCGATTTAGAGTCTGCCGATGATGCAGTCACGGGTCTTCAGATCTCTGTAGAAAGCCTAAATAGGTACTCCGCATGCATGGGTTAAAAATTCAATTTCGCAAAAATGTATATACCGTATTTCATGCTTTAATACCCAAAATCCCCTGACTGTCAAATCAAGTCATCGGAAGGTTCGAGAGTTTAAAATACCTGGGAATATATGTTACGGAAAATAGCAGCTTCCAAAAATAACCGGGAGTGTGGCTAGGAATAGCAAGCATCACCAGTGAACATTATTATGTAATAAAAAAAAATACGAAATTGTTAAATTATAAATATTTTTTTTTTAAATAAAAATAACAGGTTATAAGCCCTGTAAACGCCTGGACGTCTATATTACCTTCTCTAAAATGTTATTCATCTCTGTTGTAATTTATTTTATTTCTCATTTCAATTTTTGTATGTTTTATTAACCCTGCATCTTTTTAAGTGTTATGTATCAATAAATTTTAAATGGATTAAAACATTAACGCCTCCGCGATTACGATTATTTTAATGAAAATGTAATATGCAAATACTACATTCATTAATTTTAGCTTAATCTGAATTTCGGCTTACTTTTAAACCATCTGCATACAATGCTTTTACTGGTAAAATTAGCGGCAAGGATAAAGGGGTCGTAACTGAATTAACACGTTTTGTTGTTAGTAATTTAAGGACTGTTAATATTTGTATCTAACTGTCAGAATAAGCTGCTGTACCATAATTTATTATTTAATTTAAACCACAACTACGCAACTTAGACCATTATAACTTTTTTGTTTTTGACACAAATTTCAATATTTTGGTTTGTAAGCATCCGGCTAACCATAATGGCTTTATACAAATGAAAAGTACACGGCAAAAACAGGCTCATTGCATTTTTAGATATTCGAGATAATAATCATGAAAAAAATGCGGTTCCTTATCTCGTTAATAGTAAAAAAAAATATGGTGTCACGACCAGCGAAACATAAGGAACAAATGTAACACTGAGAAAGTTTACTTAAAAAATGTTTTCTTACGCTCAGTAAACGTTAGAGCATTAAATTTATTAGCAAAGTTTCTTGAAAATGTAAGAAAAAAAAGTGTTTTAACTAAAACAAACTGCTTTAAACGACGTCACTAGTTCATACAAATCAACTAATGAAAAGAGAGTCGTAAAAGATATCCGATTTACGTTGTGTCAACGGACCAATCGGCAGAACTGACCAAAAAAAGCTCAGTTTAGTGTTAATATTTTTTTGTATATTTTCATTTTGATAATCTTTGTTTTTAATTTTGTATAAAATTGTAGGATTCAATATGTCAATGTATTTGTAATTTTCTCAAACTGAACGGTTTGGGTAGGTAGGAAGAAATTGCCTTAAAGCAATATACCCGCCTTTATGTGTATTTAAATTGTATATGTAAGTAAATTGTAAAATAAATAAATAAATAAAAAGCGGGCGAGAATTTAAGACGTCACACGTTGAGTAATTTCAGAAATACAAAACTTTAGGAAATCATAGCGCTGATAATACTTCATATAAAAATGAATAAAAAAGGTTTTGGCCATAGAATTAAGAATAGTCCAGAAGGAGCGTATAATCATATTTGAATACATCGGACTGTGTCCAATAATTTTCCAACTTTCGCCGCGCGCATACTTAAAGTCACCGAGTAACATTGCTAGATCGCGAAGAATATAACCATAGCACAAATGTAAGGTAAAAAAAAAACAGTTTGTTAATTTTTCTAAAATTTTATTGTGCACTTGGAAACATTGATTGACACAACAGAGTAGATAAGTAAAGGGTCATTTAATAAGAGTATTTGAATTAATGAACTTTGAACTTAAACTATAAAACAAATTTTATTTTACATAAAACGGATGTTTTAATATCACGTTAAATAATATTTTATGTTTTGATGATAATGTCGGCCAAATGTCCACCACGGCGTTGTTTAATCCGAGGTTCAATTTTCATTATTTCTCTTATTATATGAGCAAAGTAGGGTAAAAAAATTTACTACTCTGGCAGTATTTCTACACTTTAAAAGGACACAACACGGCATGGTTATATTCGAATCAGGAGTTTTGTACTGAGCGACGTCTACAAAGAAACTTATGGGTCAAAACGTAAACCTACTCATTTATGAGTAGTTGAATCGCTTTCTGTTTGATGTATGTATGCGGTTTCTGGACAATTCTTAATTCTATGGTTTTTGCTTTGTTTAATAGTCTATTAGTATTTTTTTTTTTTTTTAAAACACTGATTCCTTCAACGAGCCCATCTTTGTTCTGTTAATAAAAGGAATTATTTTTAGTTTAAAGTAGACGTTTTTGTTTATTTTTCTTTAAAAATCCACAAAATTCATAGTTTAGCTAAAAATATATATCATTATGAATATTTGTATTTTCTTTTAATTGGACGTTTATAGAAATATGTTTATCTTTTTGTATTTGCAGCTACTTAAGAAACTTATGAAAATTTATTATTATTATTTGTAATGATCATTAATTTCAGGTATCGCATGAGTAAGTTTAATTTAACATAAAAATATTGAAGCTCTTGTTTACTGAGTTATTAATCATAACGTGGGCTTAGATTTTTTTCGTATGAATAATTAAGAACGTGGTGCGGAGGAAAATTAAAAAAAATGTTTTTTTGGTTTTCATAAACATACGTTATTCGCAAGGTTTTTCAAAAAGGATAAAATAGGGCATATTGACATTAAAAAAAAGTAAGCATTACAGTCTAAATTTTGTTTGCATAATTACATTTTCTTCTATATTTTATTGTTATTTTCGCTAGCGCAGAAAAGCTTTGCACTGTATATTAATTTCCTTTGCACAAAAACTGTCATCTAGTGAGTCCCGTATAAATTTAAAAAGTGTGTAAAGGGAACACGTAAACAAGACAATGTCTATATTAAAATACGATGAGAATTAAATTTCAATATGAGTGTACAAAACTGTGAATTTGCTCAAAATATTATATAATTAACAATACCAGTAATAAAGGAGGCACCTCTTCCTCGGGGGACCACTGATTAAACCTGAGGAATTTAAAGAGCTCGCCCCCTACCTAATAGCCCGATACTTTACGGATTTGGGCTTGGGGGGGAGATTTAGCAAAATGTAAACTCTCGCCTTCCACACAGTAGCCAGGCTTTTTATAGACCTGGGCGTGGAGGGCGAGAACTATTCACGGGAATCCGATAGAATACATAGATCTTCACAGGTCGCAGTGACGTCAGGAGCTTGCAAAGCACCGACTCCCACCACTAAAAATAAGAATGAGAATTATATCAGTAATAAACGACACTCAAAAAATTTTTAATACCAAAAATATTCCGCATTTTTGAAGGAATGAAAGCGGTTTTACAAACCATCGTTCCTTTGTTTATATTTTGTACGTTTTCTTAAATATTTATCATTTTTTTTTCAGGTTGTTGGAAGAACTCCAAACTTGACTATTACTGTCGACTCGTCATCATCAGGAAAATACTTATGCAAAGCGTCAGTTCAAGGCTTCCAGGAGATACAAGCTGATGCATCCGTTTACTTACGAGGTAAATATATTTTTCAATCAAGTCATTTAACATATTATTAAACATATACCCTTTTTCTATTATTATTATTAATTTTACCGCTCATAAAACTTCTAAGTTTAAATGATATAAAGCATACCTTAACAACATATGATTCAATACACATATACACCCGATAAAATAAAAAAATAAAAACAACACAGGAAAAATTATAGCCAATATACATTATTTGTGTATATTGGCCATACACTAATTTCTTCAAAACGTCTGTTTGAAAAATAACATTTAAACATTTTTCACGCCACTCCCACGCCATCTAAGGAATTTTTATATTATATTCGCTGTGTTTCTATTCATTTGTGTTTGATGAGGAACATATAGCTTTGTAAAATTTTAAAGGCTTATACATTGAAGAAATCAATGTCGTTGACATATTGGTTCGCAAGTACATGCATCCGTAGAACTGGTGAATTACTCTGTAATTAGCCGATGATTGACTGAGTAGAATAGTGTATTACTCCGGGTGACTCGACCAGGCACTCGCATACAAATAAGATTTATGAGTTGATTACAATTTTGTATTATTTAATACACACAATAAGCAATTTTACCATTGCACGATTATATATAGTTGGATAATTTTTGTGAAAATCACCTCAAGGGCGCTGTACAATTAATAAATATCCCAGTACGTCTTGCAGCTACAGAGCGCATGGACGGTTGGGATTCTAGTTCCTCGTTTTCAATTAAGATCAATAAAAAATATAACAGATAGGAGCTAGATTACAGGGCGTCTTGCAGCTACAGAGCGCATAGACAGTTAGAAATTTAGCCCCCATTTACACATTTTAAAAATTGACAAATAAATTTAGTGTATTAATGATACTAAGAAAAAAAAAAAAAATATGAATTATAAAAAGGAGTAAGATTACAACACGTCTTGCAGCTACTAAGCGCATAGACGATTGGAATTCTAGACCCCATTTATAGAATTTAGGTATTTTTAAGTTGGTATATGAAAGCTAGATAACCAATCATCGTGCAGCTACAAAGCGCATGGACGAGTGGAATTCTAGCAAAGTTAGAATGATATCGAAAAATTAATAAAAAATAGAGCATAGTAGTAAGTTTGTCAAGTGTTCATGCCAAGAACTAAGCAATAAAAAACTAAATAAATAAAGCACTGTATCAACTCCATGGTTAACAAAGGGAGATAGATGTCCGAAGAGAATCTTTTGTAGACAGTAGGTAGATATCGTCACCATGTGGTCCACTAGGCTGCTGGAGAATTTCTAGAAACGCACGTGTGTAGACTGGGGGATTATGCCTATTGTTCCAACGACTTGGTGTCCATTTTGGTCCGTATTATTTCATTTTATGAGACGCAACATTCCTGTTCAATTCACATTTTTAAATGAATATTTTTTTGTATAAGTTAGTTATAGAAGTTTGATTGTACATGTTAATATGTATATATTTATATTTACATATATATATATATTTTTAAAATCGAACACTGATATAAATATGTTGAATAAATCAAGCCACTCGTTTAATTTTCGTCTGTTTTCTAATGTTTGTATATCTGAATATGTATACAGTATCTGAATAGGAGTCCTTGCGTCAACCCTGATGTATGGGAGCGAAGTATGGACTTATGAAAACAGGCATGAAAGTAGGCTGAATGCTGTCGAAATGCGATCTCACAGGCACATGTGTGGTAAAACTATGTACGATCGATGGACAAATATCGAGGTCCGTATATAATGAAAGGTTGAGATAAGGATTATCAACAAATTAAGAAAGGAGATCTTCGTTGGTTGGGACATGTATAACAAATGGACAGTAAAAAAACGATTGAAAATATTTACGATGCTAATATAAATGGATTCAGAAATAGAAGAAGACCCAGAAAGACATGTTGTGAGCGAAATAATTTATTTTAAAGAAACAAACAGTCGACAATGATATTATAACATTTTTTTAAAATACTGTTTAAAGACAGACCAGCAAAGTTTCTTAATAAGAATCATACATATTATTAAATTGTGTTACAACAAAGGGGGGTGTTTATGTGTATTAGTGTGGGAGTAAGTGTTCAGGTGTGTGTAAGTGTGAGCATCATTAAATAGTAAGTGGGATCGTATCGCAGCCAGAAATAATGAGTCGGAATTTTTTTTTTAATAAATTAAGGGGCATGTAAAATTGTCAATAGATGAAAAAAAAGCATTATTGTTAGAGCAAGATCGATTGAGGAAGGAGTGTTGTGCACAGTTGGTGCTACATACTGGCAGATGAAATAAATACTTATTTCTTGTTATGCGAAAGGGGAAATGTTTGAAGATGGACATGTCGAAAGTCGGAATATTCAGTGCGCGTGCATTACAAGATGTATGAATGTTGAGGAATCGATATCTGTATGGAATAATAAGTATGGTAAAAAAATACTGCAAGAGTAAAAAAAATAAAACGTTGGCCAAAAATGTTCTATATTTCTCTTGTAGTTTATAAAAATGGTGTTTTTTTTATATTTCCATAGGTCCGCCCACTGTGGTTTCCCGAAGGGCACAGGCCGGGGCAGCCGGAGCCCCTGCCCGAGTACAGTGTCTCGCCGTGGCTGTCCCGCGCCCCCGTGTCTTATGGCTTCAGCAAGGAAGACCAATCACAGAGCAGGATCAGGTAATAATATATATTCGTACATTTTTAAATAAAAGCTCTATACCTGTGTATTTATTAATGCAGGGTTATTCAAATTTATTTTTCTATAATTCACCTGTATTTATTTTATAAAACTAAACCTTTATTTATTCATTTTATTCACAATATACTTATGTTACATTTATTGAGACATATTCTATAAAACAACGCGATAAGGCTTCTCTATAGGTTCACGCATTATTATTCTGAGATAAAAACACTAGTCTTTATACCACTCACGGCCGGTTGCATCGACAAAAGTTAAGTTAAAGTCAGGGCTAAAGTCAAATAAAAGTTACTTTTATGTCAAAACGCGTTGCATCAAAAAAATTTAACTAAATATTAACAAAAAAGTTACTTTTATTTAACCGGCCGCTAGGGAGCCGTTTAAAGTTAAGTTTAAAGTTAAATGCGATCTGCCATCTGTCAAAAAAGCGTCGTGAGTGTTGAAATCCATTGATCGATCTGTGAAAAGTTGCACAAAACGTTAATTTCATCTGATTTTTTGTCTTCCGAAGACAAATTTATCATTGAGTATATTCTAAACCGAAAAAAAAACTGTTCAAACCACGAACGGACCCTTTTTTGAGGGAATAGTCCGACTTTATCACAATATTTCGAATGTCAAAAAAGTGAAGAACTATTAGTTATCTGAATTTTAATTGTCAATTATTTTTCAAAACACGGGACTTGATCATCAGCGGGCGTGGTGTAAAATAAATCTTAATCATCACTGTATTAAAATGCTGTTTATTTATTTTTAAATATAGCTAGATTAAGCTCAGCTAACTCTTTCTGGGCATTTAAGAAGGCTGACACAGTTGCTCGAAAAATGTAATTTTTTTGCTCTATTTCTAGAGTAAAAAGTTCTTCATTTTGTTTTAGCTTTTGCTCTTTTAATTTTGTATCTAGTTCAAAAAGGACGATGTCCCTTTTGTTCTTTTCTTCTCCGAATGCGCAGTGCTGCTTCACCCTTTCGCACACACTGAAAATTGGAACGAAATTCAAACGTTTGTGCCCAAAGACGCGTCGCAGGGCATGTGTATTGCTACATGTAAATAAACAAGTACGTGCTTGCGCAAAAATCCCAACAATTTTTAGGGTGAAACTTGAACCTTTACAGTGGCAACATTCTTAACTTTAACTTAACTAAAATAATGTTGATGCAACGGAATTTTACAGTTACCAGATTTTAAGCCTTAACTAAGTTTAAATATTTAACTTTAAACTAAATTTATACCAACTTTGATGCAACCGGCCTTAAATCACATGATTCCCGCGTTTAACATGAAACTCGTTAAAAATGGCCTTCTGAAAAAGAAAAAGAACACAGATATTTATTTAAAAATGAAAAAAAAAAAATAGCATTTTTTTGTCTACATTTACGAAATTGAATTGAAATAAAAGAAATATTTATCAAGATAAAACATTAATCTGAGTCCTTATGTTATCAGAAGATGCATCTTTTAATTAGAGCAGAAAAACAAATTGAAAACATTTCGATCGTCGATAATCGCGTTAGGGTTTACGAGCAAAGTTAAGAACAATACTTCCTTTCCTCCAATGAGAGAACGGCAAGGAGTTGCTTCGTGGAAGAAAGGTCCATTGTGCCGCTCTCCTCAATCAGATAACGAGGAAGATAAAAAACATTACTAAAAGTTTTCTATTTATCTCCTGTCGCGTTAGGGAGCGGAGTTCACAAAACTTCCTTCGAGAGGCACATCGAGACTTTTACATGGACTTTCTCATATTTTTGTCATTCTGTTAACTCAGGTTAATGAGTAAAAGTCAACTGTTCAACTTATGTTAATTTCAATAAAAAAAAATGTAGCAATGGGAAACATCAGCAGTTTAAAACTTAAAAAAAAAAAAAAACGTTTGCGTATCCTAATATCAACGGTATGAATTTTTAAAATTTTTGTAATTTTGAAATTACTCCGCCCGTGACGTCACGAGTTTGGTGAGTTTCCTGACATTTAAAGAGAGAAACCTGTAAGTGTCAAAACACGCTTAACGTTGACAAACATGGCTACCCGGAAACCGAAAACCTATCACAACACCAACAATGCTATTTATTGGTTACTGTTCCCTTGAAACTGTGACGTTTCAAAGCAGTCAATTTTCAATATGTTTTTCATATATTTTCGAGAAACTTTAATCTTTACTACGTGTAAGAAAATATTTTTTTAATACAATTTCCCGCAGCACTGATCTTCCTCATTGAGTACCTAAAAATTTTATTTTATCTTTATATATATAATTTTTCTGTACGTATGATGTCACCAAACTCCTCCTAAACGGTTTATCCGATTTACGTGCGGTTTTCAATGAAATGTAGATCTTTGTGTTGCGCGTGTTCGTAGATATTTTTAATTTTTAATCGATTCTGTAAAAAAAAAAGTTTGAAGCATAAACCTTTTTTTCATCGACCTACCAGGGTTTTTTCAAATATATATTTAGACCCCTGTATTCAGTAGCCTTACGGGTCATGTACAAGGCCAAGGTACGCAAAAAAAAGGGTTTTTGAATGTTTACAAACAACTTTTTTTTATGGATTTCAATCAGATTCATTCCTTACATTCCTTATAATTACTTCTCACTTATTTCTTTTCACTTGATTTTTGGTAATACTAAAATAATATCAACTGACATTAAATACATTTTTGAAAATCGCATTCATGAATAAAGTGCACCCCTGTTGATGAGAAGGGCTGAGTTTGATATTTGCTAAAACAATTCTATATTTGAAAATGAATTATTTTAATTTTTGGAACTCAACCATAAACTAGTACCTAGGTACTTACTTAAATTCAATATTTGAATATTAACAATTTTTAATAATGAAATTGAATCATAAACATGTACCTAGGTACCTACTTATCAATGAAAAGAATTTTTCTAAGGTAATAAATAGCAGGCAAACCAACGTCTGGGTAGGACAACGCTTGTCGGGTCCGCTAATATTATATATTGTTAAGATAAAATAATCGGGTTACGGTCCCGTGGCAAGTGTCGCGGACTCACGAATCAAAGGTCCAAAGTTCGAATCCCACTCTACCCCATCTCGATTCCTATTTTTTGATAGTGAGTGTATCGTCTTAACGGTACTTGAACTTGGCAGTCCAGTTAATCGAAATATAGAAGAACACTTTCGATCAAACTTTGCTTTATTTCTCTCACAAATTTAAAAGTACAACAGTAACAAACAGGTAAATGTCGACTACGAAGATAAGGCGTAAGAAAGTAGAGAAAGCGAGGTCCGTATACAAGGATAGAGTAATACGGCGTTCTATCCTTTCCGCCTACCTCCGCGGGGGAACGGCATTAGTAACACTCTTCACTGGTCAAATCAACTGTTCACTGTCTCTTTTTTTTAAATTTATTTACAATTTTAAAAAACCCGTTAGGCTTGCATTAGAAATTTAATATTGTCTAGTCATTTTATGTCTCGTCTAGTCTAGTTAGTTCAGTCATCATGTGCTTTTTCAGATTGATTTAAAATTTGTCTCCAGTAAAAGTTTTCAAGTAGTAAGGTACGTCGTTGTAGTTTTTAAGTCCATTATGTAGTATTTTTGACTGTGTTTGTCTTTGCTCTTTCAATATGATAGTGTTGTGGTTATCTGGTGTTATATTTGTGTATGTCAGCATAATAATTAATAATTTTTAATTCTGACCACAATTTGCTCACAATCTGACCGTGTTTTCAATGCGTTTCCCTTTTATAAAGGAGAACAATTAGTTTGTTATGAAGCAAAATGGCCGGCTTTAAGACGCCATAGTTAAAAATAAATTCGTCTTAAACAAAACTGCGTTATCCCAAACATGACAAAATTTTATTTCTTTTATAAAAAATATTACTACGCAGCAAATCTAAAACTTTAAAAAGAGACATACAAATTGCATTGTTCAAAGAAAAAAAGTAATACTTAAATATATTTTTCTTAAAGCGCCCTGTTTTACCTACTCTTCTAATGTTACAAACACAATACACATTGTTTCTTATTCTTGACACAGTAGTCTAAAAATAATAATTAGGCAAAAGTACATCTTTATAGCTTCAAAACTTAAATACAAGTACAAGAAAATATTAGTACTAACTACGCCATAAAAAAAAATATCTATAAATATATATAAAAAAAATTTGGTAAAATAGTTTTCTTTCACAAACATTATTATTCTAAAAATACAATTGCCTTATATCTAAGATGCCTAGACTTTAACATTATTTTCTCTTAAATGTTCTTCATCTCTGTTGTAATATGTTCATTTTTATGTAAAATGAACAATAATATGACTATCTTTTAGTTAATTTATTATGCTATTAAACAATATTTAATTTTAATATTTATTATTTAAGAATATTTTTTATTAATTTTTTTCTATCCGTAACTATTTTTTTGCAAATTTATTCGGTTGCATCCGGGTCATCGTTTTGCAATGTCCGGGTAACAGGTTGAATATTTTGGGTCCATATTTTTATTATATTATATTTTTGGGACATATTTTGGGCCACTTTAATGTCTCACTAAGACTTATTTTAAATCAATGTTGTTTTTCTTATTTCCAGGACTTTTCTATATTGGAGGATGTTCTTCCTGAAGGAGTGCGCTCCACATTGCTCATACGAGAAAACCAAAATAAACATTTTGGGTCCTACAACTGTTCTGCTTCTAACGACTATGGAACTGACATAGTGGAGATCACGCTAGTCGCGCAGAGTAAGTAATCAATCCACAAATATAAAAACAATGTTTGTGTGTGTGTCCTCGATGGACTGAATAACTACAAGACCGATTTATGTGCGGTTTTCAGCGAAATGTAGATCATCAAAGGCGCGTTAATGTTTTTTCTATCCGTCACCAGGATTGCATTCGACAAGAATGCATAAAATAAAAAAAATGGGAAGACGTTATTTTTTAGTATTTGAAAAAGTTTGTTTTTGAATGTTTGTTATATAAGTGGGAAAGCACTACAATTAATGATATGAACCATACACGTATAAATGCAACTGGGCGTTTGCAGCATTTCATAGAATCACACAGGAGTTAGAATTGTCAGTAGGGTCGCAGAGAGCCACATCTTGCTGGAGGATGTGATTCTATAAAAAATGTTAATAATGTTCTTTTTTGCTTTTCTGCAATGGTAGCTGAAACGTCGGAACAAATCCAACACACACGGTATCACCCAAAAAAGAAACATATTGATAACAGTGACCGTTAAAACCTTCGCACTCATGAAAAATGATTGTTTTTTTTTGTCTTAACTGTATAACTTAGAACATACTATATATGAGAAAATACAGCAGAATACGGCCAAAAATCCGTTTCTTGTTTAATTTTCATGTGAAATATTTGAGTTGAACTTAAATAAAAAATATTAATAAATCTTTTGTAAACTCCTTCTAGACGTTTGTTTCTTGAGTTTTATTAAAATTATAATCCTACGGTTGAAGACATAAAACCTCTTATTGTACGAAAAAGTATTGTTTGCAATAAACTGGTAAATAGATTTTAGATATTTTTTAAGAAGACAGCTTCCAAAACACTTTACATATTCAGTACCGTAATGAAAATTTAATGTCGAGGAGTCTTCCATAGACTCGAGTTTAAAATTTTGCATGGGGTTTTAAAGCAGACCTTTTTCAGTAATTTTCTTACAATGGCCGATGCGTAGGCACTTAAAATAAGAATTCAAACCGCGTGCTATGTTTTGCGAAAAAAACTTTTTATGAATCCATCGCTTTAAGTCTCTGTTAAGAAAGTTGGTACATTTTCATGGCTAGTATATAAATTTGAATGGTAAAATCGTTGGGATTAGCAGCGCGCGTGACGAGCATTTGAAGTCATGGATCATCCAAAAGGTTGAAATGGGTTCAAATTTAAGAAGTTTAGTCAATGCGTATTTAATATTGATTTTTGTAAACATTTTTTGATCGTAATAAAATAAATAAAACAACTTTGTTTTTACCATTAATATTTTTTTCCACCGACCGGTTTCAAAAATAAACAAGCTTTTTTTCTCAATGTATACTTAACAAATGATTTCTTTCCTATTTCATTTTATCAGTATAATTCCAATGAAACTAATCAATCAAGTCTTTTTGTCTTGAAAGCATGGTAATGTGACATGGATACATTTTATTTTTTAACATTTTATATATATATACATATAAGGGCGGGCATATTGCTTTAAGGCAATTTTTTCCTACCTACCCAAACCGTTCACTTTGACTTGTGCCCCTTTCCGTGTCAGCAAACATGTATTAAATAAAGAATATTTTTTGTTCATATTTAAATTTATTTTAACAGAGAGGGAAAACATTTTTGAGAAGGGAATATGGAAGTCTAGGCATTTACAGGGCTTATGACCTGTCATTGGCTCGTTAAAGTGTCCACTTTACACACTGTGTAACATTCACCATTCTGCCCATGTTTGACCATCCACATTTCATTAACTCTTCCATATTCCTAGACTTCCATATTTCCTTCTCAAAAGTGTTTTCTTTTTCTGTCGAAATAAATTTAAATATGAACAACTCCCTAGGGAGGAAATCCAGCCAGTCTGCAAGCATTTGGAGATACTGAAACATTGTTGAATTACTACCTGGTAAAATAAGAAGTATGAAATTTGAAAATTGTTTTCAGGCGTTGCCTAGTAGGTGATTTGGTTCCGCCGGATGAATCTCACCCACGTGATAAAGGTTTCAGCTCTTTTACTTCACAAAAGTCAACAGATGGAAGAGTTGAGGAAATGTGGATGTTCAAACATGGGCAGAATGGTGAATGTTACACAGTGTGTAAAGTGGCCACTTAAACCAGCCAATGGCTGGTCAAAGACCTGTAAACGCCTAGACTTCCATATTTCCTTCTCAAAAATCTTTTCCCTCTCTGTTGAAATCAATTTAAATATGAACAGCTCCCTGGGGAGGAAATCCAGCCAGTTTGCAAGCATTTGAACATACTCAAACATTGTTATATTTTATTTATTCGAACACGAGATACAGCTTATTAAGAAATAATTTGTTTTTATATATTGGTGGAGTTATATTTATTATTAAAAGTTCAAGGTAAAGATTTTATTATATTTACTTCAAACAAATAGAGAGCAAACAATCTCGTATTAAGTCGAACAAAATACTAAAGTTTTAAGTTCATCGTACATACTCGTGTATACGCGTGACATGAGCGAGGATTGACTTTTAAGAAGTTTTCACCCACTTTGCTTAGAAGCCATTAAAAGTTACACTAGTTTAAGTCAAATTAAGTATTCGTACGTTGCCATGTTTTGTCTCGCTTAAAGCAGACTGTTTTTCAAGATAAGTTAACATTAATATTTTATGTCAATGACTTGTAAGACATAAAATGGCAAGGCTTCTTGCAAGGTTCCAGGTTAGATTCTTTATTTTCACCAATTATTTATTTATTTATTTATTTGACACTTTATTATTATTTTTATAATTATGGATAACTTATGTAGCGGCATTTTCGTAATAAAATACCTCAAGGGCGCTTTACATAGTGATTCTTTTAAATTTGTAATTTAATTAAAATAATTTATTTTGTTGTCACATGCTACGGATTTATTCAAATTTTTTTGAGAACAAGTGGGTTTTAAGTTTTTTCCGTAACATCACTTCACTTTCACAGCCTCGCACCTCTGCTAGGAGAGCATTCCATGCCATAGGGCCTGCGACCGCAAATGCGCGTTCACTAAATTTAGTACGCTGTTTACGTAGAGGTATAATAACTTTTCCTCTCACCGTAGATGTAGCTGATCTAAGTGTGAGACGCTTTTCAGCTAGTTTATCTGGAATGCATAGTCCCCTTAGATATTCCGGAGCAGAGTTGTGCAGTGACTTATACATAAGCCAACAGAGTTCGTATTCGACCCTCTGTGAAAAAAGTAGCCAGTGTAGTTCACGAAGTAGTGGAGTGATATGACTGAACTTAGAAATTCCAAAAATAAGTCTCGCTGCGGCATTCAATGCAGATTGTAGGCGAGTCATTTTGTTCATTGGTAGACCTGCAAAGATACCATTACAATAATCGACTCTAGACACTACAAACGCATTTATTAATTGACGGGCGGCATCAACCGGCAAATTTTTGCGTATGCATTTAATTTTTCTCAGCTGGTAGAAGCATGAACTTATCGTTCTACTAATTTGAGCGTCAAGAGAAAGGTCAGAACTGACTAAAACTCCCAGTAGTTTAAAGGTGGGTAAAACGGTACTCCCTACATTGGATAGATCCGTATCCTGGATCAAATTCTGTCGTCTGGCTGAAGCCACCCACAGTTCTTCAGTTTTCGATGGGTTTAATGTTAGTCTGTTTTCAGCCATCCAGTTTCCTATTTTCTTGATGCATCCATCAATTAAATTGACAAGCACACTTCTCTCGCCTGGTTTGCAATAAAAATAAATCTGCGTATCATCTACATAGCAGTGAGACCACAATCCACATTCTTTGATAATGTTCTCTATATCTTTAGTGTAAAGGAGGTAGAGGAGTGGTCCGAGTACTGACCCTTGAGGCACTCCTGTAGACACCCGAAAGTTTGTTGAGCTTTTACCATATACATATACAATATATATAAACATATAAGGGCGGGCATATTGCCTTAAGGCAATTTCTTCCTACCCACCCAAACCGTTCAGTTTGAGAAAATTATAAATACAATGACATATTGAATCTTACAATTTTATACAAAAATTACAAACTTAGATTAAGAAAACAAAAATATTATACTGTATTAAAATATATACCAATTATTATGAAGTTTAACTATAACTAACTTTTATAAGTTAAACTATAACTGTAAGGGATAGTGAGATTACTGCCTGCATAATAAATGTAAACAACGAATGTCTCGAACAAGTAGAAGAATTTATGTATCTGGGAAGCATGTTTTCAAGAGATGGAAGAGTAGAAAAAGATGTTGAAAAAAGAGTGAATGCGGGCAACAAAATGAACGGAGCACTAAGCACAGTATTTCCTAATAAAAATATGTCAATCGAAGCTAAACTGGCAGTGCACAACGGAGTTTTAGTCCCAACACTTATGTATGGAAGTGAAAGATAGAACTGGCTAAGAAAAGATGAAAACCGAGTGAACGCGGTTGAAATGCGATCTCTTAGACGAATGTGTGGGAAACAATGTATGACAGGGTTACGAATGATAACATCAGGTGAGAGTGTTAATATAAGTCAGGTGTATAGGCAAAATTAAGAAAGGGTATCTGAGATTGTTTAGTCATGTAGAACGAATGGATGAGAAAAAATAGTAAAACAGATATATATGGCGAGAATGAATGGTAACGTGTGACGAAGACGACCAAGGAAGGCGTGGCATGATTAGATAAACCAAAATTTTAAGTCTGGTCATGTCAAAAAGCGACAGGACCGAAGGGCATGTATGACAAGATGTATGAATGTGGAAGAAGCTAGGAATGTATACCAGGATAGACGTGTGTGGCGGTCCATTCTCTCATGATAGTGGTATTAGTTAACTATAACTAAAAGTAATTTCAGCAATGATTATAGTGTGTCAAAATGTTTGCAGACTGGCTGGATTTCCTCCCTAGGGAGTAATCTAGACTTTAATTTGTTGCAACAGAAATGGAAAAAAATTGAGAAGGCAATATGAAAGTCTAGGCATTTACAGGGCTTATAATATGTCATTTGCTGATAGGTGGCCACTTTACTACACATTGTGTTATATTCACCATTCTGCCTATGGTTTTTTTTTTAAGGAATAACCCGCCAAGCCTCTTTTTTAGAGTCTTGTCAGCAGGTGGGAAATAGGATATGGAAGGAAGTTATGAAAAATACACAACACCGAGACCAATTGAAAAAAAATCTTTCTTGGATTTATTTCTTGCAACTGGCGGGAATCGAATTCGTGACGCTAGTTTTATAGTAAGCTGTCTTACCAACTGTGCCACGGTGCCTGCCGCATTTAACATACGAATTTCCTGAACTCTTCCATCTGTTGACTATTGTGAAGTTAAAGGGCTGAAATCTTCATCATGTGGGTGAGATTCATCCGGCTGACCCAATCGAAACATAAGAACGCAATTATCAGTTTAAGGAAATAAAATTGTTTGTTTTACAATATTTGAGTTTGTCTAAATGCTTGCAGACAAAAAACTGGATTTCACCCCCTCGAGAGTCATTTAGATTAACAAATTACAACAGGGATGGAAAATACCTTAATATTCACTTCTTTAAGGTATTCACCATCCCTGTTGTAATTGGTCATATATTTATTCTCTAAATTAGTCTCTAATAAGAAAAAAGAAGAAAAAAGAGTGAAAAGTGGAAGGATTAGAGAACAAATAGGAAATATTTCATCAGGCTTGTTTTGAACAAAGAAACCTGTTTAGATCGCTCTGCAATGTCAAACCCTTATATTAATAATATATTAATATCAGAATTCTTGTGTTAGAGATTGATTTATAGATCTCAATTAAAAATGTTTAACGTTATCAAATAAATACTAATAAAAAGTGGAATTTATATACGGTTATTTTGTATTTCTTCTTTATCCACACCCACTCCTAAGTGGAGCATATGGACATCATCACACGCCTCCAGAAAACCCTATCGCTAGCCAGCAATCTCGCCTACTCCCACGTCAATTCCGCGTCCCTTAGTTCCACCGAATAAAGCTGAAAGATCGTCATCGATGCCCCCCAAGACGGCGGGAGCCTGTCGGTGTAAAAAAGAGGCAACTTGTGTCCAAGTCAGGTCCCCCGCAACACCCTCATAACGCTCGTTATAGGATTTTGTTATTTACCCTTTTAAAAATATTACCGTAAAAAAAATGTCCATTAACAATTTTATTCTACGCTTGGTTGTTTTTTTTATAATGACTAGGGCTGATATTCTGAACTCTCTAGTAGGGGTAAAAAATGTGTTACTAGTACGCACTAGCAACATTTTCTCTACCCTTTCAATAGCGTTCAAAATTGCACATCTGGATGACGTTTCTCCCGTTCAATAAATTATTTTTTCCACAGGAGAATTCCCTCTGTTGATAATAATCTTTATCGGCATCGCCTGCATAATCGTCGTCACCGCTATGGCGCTTATTCTGGTGCTCTGCAGAAAGAGGTCGAGCCCTGAGGAGAAACCGCGGCAGCAGGAACCAGCCAGCGCCAAGAAACCCGATGTAATGGCGGACACGGAGAGAGCTGGGGCTGACAAGAGATCCCAGAATTCTGACCGAAGCTCCTGCATCAGCGACCTGAAAATGGATCTCAAAGAAACGGACAACAGCTGCGAAATGGTACGTTTCATATTTGATATTGTACACAATTTTATTTTCGAAAAGTTTTAGTGTAACAAAGTGATATTATGATAGAAATTAAGCAAATGGCTTAGAAACGTCAAGTGACAACTGTCATATTCGGTTAATTTAGGCACAGGCTAGAAATATTTTTCAAGAATCTCTACAGTACTGAAAGACTTGTCTTTTAAGTGTACTGCTAACTGTTCAAATCTTAACTACGGGACGCAAACCTGATGCAAGATAAAGTGAATGAACTAACTGCCGACAAAGCAACCTGAAGGCAGTTTATGGATAATACTTAAAAGTCAAAAACTTGGTTATTAATTTTATTGAAAAAATTGCAAGAGTGTTAAAAGTGTTTCTAATAAATAAATGTTTCTATTCTATATATATAAATATTTAGACTGTGAAATTGAATAACTGAATAAATACAATGTAATTAATGTGAATAATATACACCATAAACTTCTTAAATATTATTTTGACTGATAGTCTTTTCTTCACTTTTTTTATTTATTTGTTTTTTTTAAACATTTTTTTTTTTAATTTTTAAAATAAATTTTTATTATTAGTGTATTTTTTAATTTGTTTTTGGTCAGGCGGCGAGAAATTGCGAGTGTTAATAAGTCCGCCATTTAACCACGTATGACTTGGTTTTCTTTATGTATTTATCACATTGTATATTATGGTTAATAAAGATTTATTATTATTATTGATTTCACCGCAATTTTTGTTTGCAAATCTATCACCAAATTGCTCGTAAAATCTTCGTCACTCATGAATATTTTCATTTTTTCAGGGCTACAGGGTCGGCCAGCCAATATCAGGAACAATGATTATGCAAGGAATACAGAATGGACTTTTACAGTATCCAAGGTTCTCAGCCGAGAGTGCTGATAACTTTTTTCCGCCAGGGTCTGAATATAAAGTGAGTTTCGTTGGCAAACACCGCAGTGCTATTCTTGCAGTTCTTAACAGCTTACGTTTAAAAATACTTCAGCCGAGTTTATAGCTAAATTATTTGTTTCTTCCTCCAGGATGACGTTTACTCAGGATACGCTAGCTACGTTGGTTATGGAAGGGACTATAGTCCAGCTCCAATGGTAATGCAGCCACCGCTAACAGCTATTGGAACTCATGACGCCACTAGGTAAGATCTTATTGTTATTTACATATTTTTCTCATTAAACATTTGATTGAGAACCATTTGACAAAAAAAACCGCGATTCAAATCTGGGTTTTTTTTTGTAGTTCGTAACATTTTAGGAAAATAAAAACGGAAACTAGACCCCTTTAAAACCTTTCATACTTATCTGGATTCATTTGTAAGCAGAGAAAATAAAAAAAAATATGGCAAATAATTGAGTTGACAAAAGTTGACTTTAAATCTTCATCTTCTACATTGTATTTAATAAAAATAAAAATAATTTAATAACAATATTTTTTTTTAAAGTGCAGAGCCAATTCTACCATATAAAACATTAGCAAAAAAATCTATATCATTTTTATAAAAAAATGTATAAATAACTAACACATGCGGGTATAGAATCTCTACTTAAAATGGAAAGTTAGTTATTGATGCCAAAATAAACTATACATAAAATGTAGGTACCTAATTAAATAATAACGTAATTAAAAACCGTCTCTAAATCTTTCTAACACAGATTTCAATTATATTACTTGACACTGCAAACCAAGCATTCGCCATTGAGTTAGTGAAGCATAATCAAAATTCTCAAATTTTTTTTTTCAAAGTTTTTTGCAAATATATCAGTCACTCCTTCAATGGATGGAGTTTGCTTCAAATACAATTTTAAAAATAAAAACTTCCCAAAAATGAAAACCAAAAACAAAATAACCAACTTAACAAAAAAACTTAACATAAATAAGTGATAAAATGGATTTTATTATTTAGTAATAAGTATTCACACTTCGAGTACCGGCGAAATAGACATAGAATTTACCCTGTGCCCGGCCCATTTTTGTGAAACTTCACGCTTTGTCAACGATTTCTTAAAAGTTTTATAATTATGAAAATACTGGGTTGAATCAATTGAAACTTCTTGTATTTATTTGAAATAATTTTATGCGTCATTTTTGTATGATAATTTTGCCAACATTGCCCTTTACTGAGAGTCACATTGCAATGTTCGCACATATACAAGGTCTCACACTTATTTTGTGCTTTGTATTCCGGAGCCGTGTAAACACGTGATTATAATAACTACGCGTTGTGTCCCAGTCCCGTGTTTACACGTGGTTTACCAGCAGCAAAACAGTTAAATAATAAGTCACTAGATGTAAATAAAATGCACTTTTTAGACAGCTGGTAAACCACGTGAAAAAACGGGACTGGGACGGAACGCGTTGTTATTCAATCACGGTTTTACACGGTTCCGGGATCCAAAGTGTTAAGTCGTTTATAGCGGTCTCCGTATTTGTAGCCACCGCTCAAATAGGGTGAGTAGATATACCCTGCTGTGTCTTGGAGAAGCGTGTTGTTGGAGCTTTTCAGGCGTTCTTATAGGCTCCCGGCTCTTTAGCGAATTAGGGCAGCATAAGAGTTTACCCGTCCAAATGTTAACATTTCGGAGGCATTGCAGTACCTAGAAATCCAAAAAAAATTTTGAACTCATTATTATAGGTGACCCTTAATTTATTCCACGATGCTTGGGTAAGGTTCCATGGTTCCACCGTATACACAGACGTCAAATACGATATTCTTCACTTCATCGCCAAACTGAAGAAGTGTCTAAGGTTTTTCTATGTCGTTTTTCTTCCTCAGGGTACAACTTTCATCTTTAAACTCCAGCCACCAGCTGACAGCACACCTCAACCAACTGAACGCCCAGTTGTCGTCCATTGCCGACTCCGGCGCAGGGTCCGTGAACAGCTCCCTCGCGAGGAGTACTGCCGACACCAGCTCCACTGCCCCTTGCGGGAGTGGAGGGAACTCGCAGAACAGTTCCCTCCAAAGAGCAGCAGCAGCAAGATCACCCGAAGGGCAGTTTAGAAATTGTCTTGTTGCTTACGCGGCGGAGAGACACCATAATCCCCATTCGAGGATTGGCCTAGGTAAGTTTTGAAAAATATTTTTTTTATTATTTACACGGTATTTATCTAAATTAAATTTATCACATTTGTACAAACATTTAGAGTTTAGATGCGCATTAGGTTTTTTTCAAAATATACTGTGCCGAGTGTTGTTTGCGTTATTTGCCATGTTTCAGATTGCATTGCAGCGTCCATCATCAAGTTTAATGCCCTAATAATAATATCAACTGAAAACATGGGTGGATGTGGTATAAAAATATAAACATACATATATTACCTGCCTACAAACCTCTAATATAGGCTGGCAGGTCGTTTTTTTATATATATTTTTTAAAATCACACCACTTTAGAATTTTGTATTTTTTTAAATAATCAAATCTTATTATATCTTTATTTCTTGTAATAGAAATATTATTTTTCAAATATTAATTTTATAAATATATAAGTGTACTAATGCGGTGCTTTATGCACCATTAGGTGCGAAAAATGAATGATAATGATGATTTTTTTTTTCCTTTTTCTAGAACAACTCCTATAGTCCTATTTGAAAAAAGATTAAAGTTATATAAAATTTCAATTTTAGCCTTATATTTATTTGTTTATTTTATATACGGCACAAATGCCTTTCACAATATAAAATATAATATAATGAGTTAGTTAGATATACAAAAATTAAGAACAATATTAAATCATGGGTATAAAAAGAAAAAGAAAAATAACAAGAAGAATATATATACATGTATGTTTGTCAGTATACAAAAGACATAAAAAAGTAGGTTTATTTAAATACAAAATGAGTTGACGCCCGATCGTTAGCATACGTAGCTTTTGCAAATAATGCGTTAATCGTTACTATAGAATACAAATAGAAAACAATGGGGCATTATTCAAAATGTGGAGAACTCTCAATTCATTTATGTGAGAATGCAAAATACATTGGAAAAACAATATGTGTAAAGAGTGATTTAAAAAGATTTATTTATTCCCTATTTTTGTGCTCGTATCATGAATGACACATATTTCTTTTGCGAACAGGCACTGTTAATACGGCCAACCCTGCTGCCACCCCTGCTCCTCCCCCTTACAATGGACACAGAGTAGTTAGCCTAACAAACGGTGAGTTAAATAACCTGGTAAATAGGGGATGATGTTTTCAATGCAGCTAAACTCAGATGTAACTGAAACCTTTTACGCAAAAAATTTGCTGTTTTAATAAAGTGTATGCTAAGTACGAGAATTCACACTAAGCTACAAAAAAAAATAAGTCGGACTCGTGTTGTACTACCTAATTGCACTTTTGATGGAAATTTGATAAAACAATTTTACCCCAATTCAACAATGTTAGAGTGTGTCCAAATGCTTGCCGACTGGCTGAATTTCCTCCCATTATTTCCTCATATTTAAATTAATTTCAACAGGGAGGGAAAAAAATTTAGAAGGGAATATGGAAGTCTAGGCATTGACAAGGCTTATGAGCTGTCATTCGCTGATTTAAGTGGCCATTTTACACACTGTGTAACATTCACCGTTCTGCCCATGTTTAAATATCGACATTTCCTTAACTCACCCACGTGATAAAGGTTTCAGCTCTTTTACTTCACAAAAGTCAACAGATGGAAGAGTTGAGAAAATGAGGATGTTCAAAATGTCTGCCCAAGTGAGCAGAATGGTAAATGTTACACAGTGTGTAAAGTGGCTACTTAAACCAGCCAATGACAGGTCATAAGCCTTGTAAATGCCTAGACTTTCATATTCCCTTCTCAAAAAAAATTTCTCTCTATGTTGAAATAAATTCAATTCTACCCTGATGACGATTTTTAAATTAATTATAAATGATACGAGTAGTATGTATATTATATAATAAACTAGTCATTGAGGGATGAAAATATTTTGAATCACTTTTATACTCCGGTTATTGGTGAATAGCAGATCGTTTATATTGGGCAGTGTAGGGTCAATACCGGCTTCGATAACTCTTTCTCCTTTCATCATTTTCATATTTTTTGCATTGCGGGATGTTGCATTGTAACCGTCGATATTTTTTTTTTATTTAAGTCTTGCAGCGTTTAGAGATTTGGTTTTTAAAATGACAGTATGAAAATAAATATCGTCAATGGAATAAATCGAATTTATTTGTGATATATCCTGTATAATAACATACAGGTTGTATATACGTCGCTTTTATAGTTATTATTCGACTCATATCCTTGATTCCTTAAGGTTCTTGAATGATATATGTGGTTTATTATTCAAGCATTCGAATCCCGTGACTTAACCCTTTTTTCTGCTCTAGGTCACGTAGCTACCCCGACGGGTTCTTTAACCCCCACATCGAGCATAACCACTACAGGGCTACCGAGTCTCCCGCCCATGTCTAATGGAGTTTGCGGACAAGCTGCCCTGGCGTCCCCGCAGTACATTCTTCCACCCACGTCTCAAGCCAATGGGCAGGTCGTCCACATAACGAAGAAAGGTAATTAAACTGCTTTAAATGTGTCAGGTTAAGGGCAGCTATCATATGATTTTTTTTATTTTCGTTTTTAATTTTTTTATTTTCTTTTATTCAGGAAACATACAGTACAGTTACAAAGTTTAATATTTTACACAATTGGACTTAATTCTAATGGACCAGTGAAGTTTCCATATTAAAAAGCAATTAAATGTAAGGTTAATTATGAAAGTATAAAAAAGAGAAGGAAAAAGAAAACATAAATGAAAATTGTTTAAAAATTAAAATTTAAGTGAAAAAAAGATATTTTAAGGTTTGTAGTTTGTAATGAGTATTTACAAATGGAAATAATATTAAAAATGAAGAAAATTTGTAAGAGTAATCAAAAATTAAGAATGGAAATAAAGAATGAAAAACATGCTCAGATGTAAAAATATCATAAAATAGTAATAAGATTTTTTTAAAAAAGGAAAAAAATAAACACATATTTATTTTAAGGGATTCAAAGAAACGATGAGAAAAATCTTTAAGTAAAATATAAAACAATAAATTTAGGTCAATTTAAAAAACATCTTCAAAATTAATGACACATTATAGTAAGAGCAGCAATATATTGATTTTATTAACATAAATAATATAAGTTATTAAAAGTAGTTTAAAAGTATAAAAACATGCCAATGACAGCAGAGAAAAAAGAAGAAAAAATAAAGAAGGAATAACAAGTTTAGCAAGTAATCTTTAAAATTTGAAAAAGCAATATAAGGAGAAGATTTTAAACCTAGAGAAGTCGATAAAATTCCATTAAAGCGATTTTAGTAGTAATACAAAATTTCAAAAGAGAAATTTGATTTATAATAATAATATTAATGTATGTAATTTGAGTGTTAAACGTGAGTAGATTTTTAGGGTAGTCGTTATTAATATACATTGTGTATTTTGGGTGCTCCCGTATAAGTTGAGTAAGTTTACCGAGAAGATGGCCCCTGCATTGATAGTCAAATCGCCCAAAAAAGACTTTACATGCATAAGTGACATTTTTTCAATACAAAATACCTCAAGGGCGCTTCACAAAAGCAGTTATATTAAGTATTTATTTTAATGTAAGCTTAAATCTAAGTAAAACGTTTTAAGATGTTAATCAACATGACCGCTTTTTTTCATATGTTTATAGTAAAAATATTTTTTTCCACAGGATCTGGAACGCAACCAGCGCTGGCAACGCACGTTTAAAAAAAAATTGCACTGAAAAATATGAACTCAACTGTCTTAGTGGGATAAGTGAAAAACTATAAAAATAATCTAAATACGAATTCCCCAAAGCTTCGTGGAGTTTGGAATTAAATTAAAAGCGATAAGGTGACAATCGGCCTATCTTATTTATTGTGATTGATAAAGTGTTGTGATTTAAGTCAATTTATTTCATTTACGAATAGTGTTTTGAACTCAATTGATAAATCTAAATTTTGGCCATGTTATGTAACCATAATTAAAGATAACTTTGCGCGAAATTGTACATATTTAAAAATACGTTAATTGTTCAAATGAATTTTAAAAATGTAATGTTTAAAATATGTTTGAATTAAGACCTGCATTGAAGACGTAAAAGTTTATTAGTTCAAATATGCAGAAGTTTTAAAGACAATCTGCTTCAGTTAATTCCGTTTTGATATACTCAGAACACTTATAATTAAAATGTTTTTTTCATGTGCTGCATTCAAGAGCTTATTTGTAATTTTCTATGCATCATTTATTTTATTATATATTTTTATTGAATTTTTATTTTATTATCTGTGATAGTGTAAAAAAAATATGATAATATGTTTGTTTGAAAATTATTCTTAAAATGATCTCGATTTAAAGTTATTTTGTTTGATGAATGTCATATTATTTTTACTTAATATCAATATCAGTAAATATAATTAATAATCATATCAGTTTTGTCCCAAAATAATATTGTATTTAGGGATTAACGTTAACATATCAATTTTTCGGACACTCAAATTTACAATTCAATATTTTAACTTAATTTTTAAGCAGCAGCATTTTGCATTTTGCATTTTGCATCAAGCATTTGACGTTTTTATCGAACAGTGTACACTTTTACGGCCAGATATTTAACAACGATCAAATAGTTCATTTAGGTTCTTATACCAGATTAAAAGTATCGTTTTTCATTGATGACACGTGTTTTTGATACATGGCATAAAAACCCAAAAACCTTATATAATTTGAGGTTTTTTTTTTAATCTCGTTGCAACAACTTTTAGTACAGTTCGACAAAATATTTAATGATCTAGGTATATTCAGAAAGTATGTTCCGTTTCTATTTCTTGCCATCGCAGTTTCACGCATGCGTGGTACTCACCACGACCTATTGAGAAGAAGTGCCTGGTTAAGCTGATCATTTTTTACGCTTCATGTTGCTTGTTTTAAATGCCGAAAATAAAAATCCTTTTTCTTGTGAGATAAGGTCTGTCATTCGTTTTATTAAACCAGTTCAAATTCATGTGCAAATCTGTAAGGTGTACTGAGAACATACGATAGTTGATTTATTGATAAAGAGATGGGTGAGACAGTTCAATGAAGGTCGAGGTAATGTGCACAACGACGAACGAATATGCACTTGTTTTCTTTAAACTGACAAACGGAACTTACTTTTTAAATATACCTCATAGTAACTAAAATCATTAAGACAATGGACTTTCAAAAAAGTAAAGATGTTAGCTTTTATATTTAATATTATTGTGCCATAAAAAATCTATCTGAATGATAACAAATACCAATGTGCAATTACAAAAAAAGGGGGAAAATAATTTGAATAGATAAAGTTACTTTATATCACATCCCCATATACGCAATTAAACTAAAATTAATTAATCTTTTCAAAATGTATACTTTTTAATTAAATCACATTATTGGAAATTGTGCAATTAAACATATTTATATCATATCATGAAAAGTGTATTTTTATTTTTTTAAATAACATCAGTTATCTCAAATTTTATCAAAAAAACATATTAATTAATATAAGTTTATGTTAGTATTTAACCACTTACCTACTTTTTATGTCTACCGGTTTCGAGACGTACCCGTTTCTTCGTCAGGACACGCACCTCACCGACAAAAAACATATTAAATAAATTAATAAATCAATTATAAATGAAAATAAATTTGT
Organism: Micrasema longulum; assembly: GCF_059751315.1. Taxonomy (NCBI): domain Eukaryota; kingdom Metazoa; phylum Arthropoda; class Insecta; order Trichoptera; family Brachycentridae; genus Micrasema; species Micrasema longulum. Next base: position 43,729 of record NW_028278126.1, read on the forward strand.
CCACTGATTATATTAAAACGAACAAGTTAGTTGTAATTTTTTTCGTTTTTTAAATTAATTAATTTTAGAATTCAAATTTGAAACTTATAAAAGGAAGTGGATGAAAAGTTTGGCCTATTTGCAAAGAAATGTTTTGAAAAGTTTAACAGTCGAATTAAATTATTAGAATTGACGGCAAATTACGTACTATCAATTCTAATTTGAATTTAATTCAATTTATTATGTTATCTAGTCTTTTGAAATTTAAATATAACGTGACGCCTTTGTGCGTATTCGAAATTAACTTTGCAATGAATTTAACTTTTTAAAAGTATGTTAAAAACCTGAATATGGGAATATTATTAAAAATCGAATTTATTAGTTGAAAACATAAATAATTTATAGAGTTTTAAATAAATTTATGTAAATATTTATAAATCTTTCTGGTAAGATTTAAGGAGAGCTTTAATTCAAATCGATTTTAATTGTGTACATAAATATAAAAAATGTCTTTTTAAAGGAGTGTTGATATAGTGTGTTTAGATCAAAATTTATCATGTAGGAGAATAATATAAACCACGCGTTATATTTACTATAATTTTGTTCTTTTATTTTATGATTATCAAAAAAAAAAACATTTGTTTCCATCCTGTTTTTTTAAGACAAAAACATTTTGAAAGTTACTAGATTATCTTTAGTTACTTCAAATCTGTCTATTGTGTGTCAAAAAAAAGCTTTTATTAGATGAAATCATAAAACTTTTTCTAACTCAAAAACGAGATATTTGAGATTACAGTTATTTATCATACAACACTTTTTGTAAATAATTAGGATATTTTTTTAACGCTGGCGATTTTTTCCATGTTTGACTAACTAGTAACGGCCTAACACATCGTTGTCAAAATGTAAAATTATACAATATTATGTATTAATGAAACTGTTCTTATTTTTACCTTTATTATATATTCCGAATTAAATTGCAAATAAACCGTTTATTAACTTTTTACAACAGAGATGGAGAACATTTAAAAAAGTGAATATAGAAGTCTAGGCATACAGGGTTAATGACTAGTCATTGGCTGGTTTATTTAGCCACTTTACACACTGTACCATCTCTGTTGTAACATTTTAATATTAACAGCTCCTTAGGGTGTTGACTCCAGTACTTGTCTACAATAATTTGGACAAACTCAAATAATTGATAAACAGTTTATGTAAAAAATACCACTCGCAATGCATTATAAACCAAATGCGAGTTAGTTCTATTATTTGTTACATTACCGTAAGGTGATCAGTCTTACGCTTCGAGTGCTGGTTGAGGAATAATACAATATTGCTGTACTTCAAACATTCTTTAAAATCAACAACTCATGTCTGCCCTGTCAGAAGTCTTACCCAGAATCTCAAGAATGGTAGGTGAATGCGTCAACCACAACACAATAAGGCGGACTTATTCCGATTTTCTTTTTCAGGATTTTTACCTGAAAGCAGCTATCGAGTCTATTGTATAAAATATAATTAATCGTCAAAAAAAGTGTTTTGACTTAAATGTTAATAAATATATTTTTGTGATTTGTTTAATTTTTTTTATTTAAAATTACTTGCCTTCTTGTGAAAAATAATTTTGAATGCAATCTTTCAAACATTGAGAAAATATTTTCTTGATATGTAAACATGTAAATAAGTGGTTTTTATTTTCCTCTACCTGATTTTCTGTAAATAATATATGTAATAATGCTTCTTATTTTCGCTTTTCCTATGAATATATTTTAGAATAAACCTGTCATATTTTGTAAAAATAACATGTCCATTTCAATGTACCGAATATTCGGTATAAAAAATATACAAATAACGTCAATTTCGACATATTATGCCAATTATTTGTCCGTTCAAAAAATACTAGCTTTCTCAATATTGTTGATTTCGAAAAACTGCCCAAGACCTCAACTTATTCCAATGTTTTGTTTTTCTTTAATAAAATAGATACAATTAATTTGAAATTATTACATTTCAATTTAACTGTCAATAAATTTAACGCAAATCAATAAATTAATGAATTATTTTTTTTAATAATAAAGACCTGTATTATAATTTCTAATGCGTAAATATCAAAACGACATTTCAGAAAAAAAAATTAAAGCATTAAAAAAATTGCTGTGTTATCATTATAGTTCAATATTTTCCTTAAACAATTTTGAAATTTTTTCATGTGTACATGCATTGAAATTCTGGTACATAACAATAAAAACAAAAGTCGAAAAACAGAGTTTAAATATAAGGTAGATACGATAAACACGGCTTCAAAGCTGACTGAAAAGTCACAGCTTGTTCAAACTTGACACTGACTATCTCAACGAATCAGGCTATCTTATTTATTTCTTTGAATGTATGTGACTACTGAAAGAGCTAACAGATATTGTTGAAAAATTAAAGTATCTATCTTGTATAGTGATTGGGATACCATAGTCTTTTTTAAATTTAAAATTTTGAAAATTTTAGTCTCCAGTCAAAGAGCATGACTTATCCATCTATCATAAGATATTGGAGCTCTATTTCCTGCCCATTTACAATTAAATCAACCAATTTTTTCCACCGCATCACATGATTTGGTCTAACTGGGGATCTAATTGATTCTTTTTCAATCTTTTAATGTTATTCCAAGCATAACGAGTTCCATACTTTTCTTTAATAAATAAATAAATTTTAAAAGCAATTTATGGAAAAAGACCTTAGACTAAGTTAATGAAAATATTTTTAAAATTCATAACTTATTTTCAAGTATCCGCGAAGATATCGACTCTTTGTTTCTTATACCTTAACTATCAATATTTTTTCTGACATATCAAAATATATAAATAAAACATATCTTAACTAACAGACAATACTAATAATGATTTCATTTTGTACAAAAATTTTCCATTATAATATGTATAAGTCAATTTATCAAACAAAAATATCAAATTGTAATTATTGTCAAATTAATTAATTTTAAGTGTTTTTTTAAAATCATAATTATTATATCTAAGATAATGTTCTCACTAGGCTAAACGTAAGACATTGTAAATTTGACACTAATTAATTATTATTTTAAAAGAAGTAATTTAATTGCTTCTGTTACCTAATTTTAATATAAAAATGTACATCTGTCAATTTACATCTTGGCCTATGAATAAATGAAATTTAAAATAACCTTTCGTATTTTATTTATGATGAATATAATTTACACATGAAAAATGCATTATTAAATACGAAAAACGAACACTACAAATTTGTCGAATCAGTAGCGGGGGAAAATACCAATTTAAATTTATTTCAACAGAGAGGGAAAAATTTTTGAGAAGGGAATATGGAAGTCTAGGCATTTACAGGGCTTATGACCTGTCATTGGCTAGTTTAAGTGGCCACTTTACACACTGTGTAACATTCACCATTCTGCCCATATTTGAACATCCACATTTCATCAACTCTTCCATATTCCCTTCTCAAAAGTGTTTTATTTTTCTGTCGAAATAAATTTGAATATGAACAACTCCCTAGGGAGGAAATCCAGCCAGTCTGCAAGCATTTGGACATAATCAAACATTGTTGGAAAATACCAACATTCTTATTCCTATTATTTGTAGTGGGGGTCAGTGCTTTGCAAGCTCCTGACGTCACTGCGACCTGTGTAGGTCTATTGTGATGGGTGAATAATTCTTGCTTTCCAAGCTCAGGTTTATAAAGAGCCCGACTACTGTGTTAAAGGCGAGAGTTTACATTTTGCTAAATCTTCCCCTCTAATTTATTATATAAATAAAACACGAGTGATACTTTAATCCACAAATTTGGAATATCCAGTGACCGGTTTCATCGCTTTCGCGACATCTTCGAGACTGGTATATTTATTAAAAAGTTAAATGTATTAACCACACTCACGAAGGATGGGACACCAACAATAAAATAAAATACTTAAACTCATTAAAATAACATTATATCCATTCATTTGTTAACCCATAGAAAATTTGTCGATAATGATCCTTAAGATAAAAATAACTTTATTTAATTTACTTACATATAACTTTGAATTATGTATCCTTACCTCTGTTCTGTATAAATACATTTAACTTTTTAATAAATATACCAGTCTCGAAGATGTCGCGAAAGCGATGAAACCGGTCACTGGATATTCCAAATTTGTGGATTAAAGTATCACTCGTGTTTTATTTATATAATAAATTACAATGAACTTCCATCAAGAATTTTCACTTACTTCCCCTCTAAGCCCAGATCCGTAAAGTATCGGGCTATTTAGTAGGGGGCAAGCTTAAAAATACATACATACTACACCCTCGTATTAAAATGTACACATATGAAACATACCCACAATAAAGTGATAAATTTTGTTTTGATGTGAAAATTTTTCGATTTAAAATTCATTTTTATTACACTAAAATAACACACTGAATAAATCAAAATATCTTATGCTTTAAGGAGACAACATATCAGGTCAAAAACATTTGAGCAATAGCTCGATATTACAAAGGCATATTACTATCCAATAGCACGAGTATTTGCCTCTTAAACTTATACATTTATTGGTGTGAAAGTTTCGACCTCAAAAGTGATCAGGTTCTGCTGCCTGACTACTCTTCTAACGACATGATCAAAGGTAAGTTGGTTCTGTAAACTGGGAGGCAAATCATTTCAGGCTGACGCTGTCAGAGATATCCCTCCGGAACATAAAAATTACTCCATTTTAAATGCAAAAAATTGCGCTATAATCTCACACCAGCATTAAAATATTATATTTGGCTACCATATTGAGATGTTTATAATTTTCATTTTCTTTCTGCACGTTATGGTGAATATACCACTTTAACTGTAATGTATCTGGGTCATTTTAATTACGTGAAAGGTATGGTGATCAGTGTTGCTTCAGGTGTCAAGGGACTGTAAAATACTCTAGTTTAAAAACACTTTTTAGTTTAATCATTTCGTTTCGACTATATTGGGGATCGATCTCGAGATCTTATGAATACTAGTCGAATGCGCTAGTCTCAAATCAGATAGAAACAAAAATTTAAAAAATGACTTTTGGGAATATGACCAGAAAGAAAAAAAATTAAAAAGAAAATATTATAAAAATGCATAAGCAACGGAGCGATTCGAGCTATTCGAAATTTGTAATTCAGAAACCCTAAGATTATTTCCTTCATTCGAGGCTTTCACGCTTCTGTCACGACCCAGCGATGCCGCAAAACATATTTCAGGCGGAAGTCGCTGAAAAACTGTATTCGCCGCCGGAGTAACCGGAAGCAGGTCCGTTTCAGGCCGCTCTATGACAGCGCATTTCCGGGGGAAAACACAAGGTTTACCGCGCGTTTTCTAGCTAAAAACTTTTGTTTCCGGAATTTATATTTTTAGTCTATGATATTTTCTGCCCGCTTTCGTAGCGAAGTAATACCAGCAGTTATATTACAAATGAAAACACAATAAAATAAAGTTCATTTCAAATTGAAACCTTATACAATAGAGTTCATTTCAAATTAAATATAAGTAAGGTTTTGACTAAAAGTTGTGCTGCTTTTAATTTTCAAATATATTCTTATCCTTTTTATTTATTCTTTTAATGTATGTATAATTTTTACTTTTCATGTTTTGTAATTTATTATTATTGTATAAATGGTTTATTTTCTCAGTTATATTTGTGCGTCAATTTTTATTGTTAAATGTATATTCTCTTATTTACATTTATGCTTCAATATTATAATCAGTATGTTTTCTAGTTTATATTTATGTTTCATTTCTTAATTATCAATGCATATTTGCTAATTTGTATTTATTATTTAATTTTTATTATTACCTGTAAATTTTTTCAATTTTATGTATTTGAATATTTTTGTTTTTGTTCTGCTTTCTAATTTTATTTAAATACATTTATTTACACCTAAAACTTGTAACTTTTTTAGAATTTTAACCTGCCAATGGTAATGCAGATTGCCAGGGCGGTATTTTTAGCGGATCTTATCTCTTTGTGTATTTATTTATTTTATTTATTTTATTAACATAAACGGCAAATCTGCCTTTTACAAATATTTATAATATTAACATTTTTGGCTTAATATTTTTTTTTTTCAAAAACATGAATATTAAAAACAAGATTTAAAAAAAAAAATCACACCAAAAATTATACGAGATTTATATTTAAAAAATAACTTAAAAATTATACAGCATATTCAGTAGAAAGTTTAAATAATAAAACATTCTACAGTAAAACAACAAGAAAATCATAAGTACTGTTTCACACAGCTAAGCAAAGTGAACAAATTTTTTTATATGAAATGCATGAATAAATAAATATTATTACCATTCACCATCTTTGAAAAAGTTCAAAAGGTTTGTTCCATAGGAACAATACCCTACACCTAATATATCAGATACGTGGGAATAACTATTGCCGAGTTCATGAAGTCTATTTAATACTGCATTACAAGTATACACTGTCCGTGAATTGTTGCTACAAAACGGTGGCACCCTGAAGTTGTTGAGTTCAGGGCAATCTCATATTGAATTTACAATTTTGAATAAATTTAAAAGGTCTATAATTTTTCTTCTATCGTTAAATTTTTACAAATTTTATGTTTTTAGTAAAAAATCGTAATTTAAAAATTCATGACTGATTCTAAGTCTAAAATTTCTATACCGTAAGAATTTTTTTTGGTCTCTTTTAAGAGAATTTTGGTGACAATTGTAGTAAGGAGTCCATATTGTAGAGTTATACTCTAACGGGCGACTACTCTAACTGTATTGACCTCTTATTCCCGCATTCATTGTTTTCCCGCATTCATAGTTTATTTCAATAAGTCCCTTTAAAAATGATAGATAGAGGTTTCACTGTTTATATATATATATACCGGTACATGCACACATACATATCCATACACATATATACACATACATACATATGAACATATATGTACACACATAAATTTCCATGTCAATATTGCATATTTATATTTCTGTTTTATATATATCTATATTTACAAATATTCAATTTTATTAATATGTAAACTCCTGATCGAAAAGCCAGTCTATTATTTTGCCGTTGTCACTTTTGTTATTAAAAAATATAATTTTAAATTATTGAAAAACGAATGCAAATTTTCCCCAATATAAAAACAAAAATCGAGTTTTTTAATATTCAATACATTACCTTGGTGTAGATTTTATCAAAACAATATTGATATCGTGATCAAACAAGATAAAATTTCTACTACTAAAACACGCAATAAAACTGAAATATTTACAAGAGTTTTTACTCTTTTAAACACAATAACACGTATTTAAACAAATATTTACTCCCTTTATTTTTATTTTAAAGTTTTATTATTAAAAAAGCATCCGATACAATATTTTTCATTTATATCTTTAATGGACAAAAGAGAAAAACTGCAAAAGTGCAATTTTTCAGGAAAGCAAAAAAAAACGTTATTATTAACTCAATTATTTAGCTACAGAACTCATATTTTGCAAAATGAATTATTAACAAATTACTTCATTTGTGTTACAAAAGATAAGTGATTTTTACAAATAACAGAAATATTCCAGATATACTACTTGAACCACTAAAGATGGGACAGAAACGAATCTACTTATGCTTCTAGAAATAACTTTTACCATTTGTACCACTCAATGAATGATAAAAATTAGTCTACTAATATTACTAAGACCATCTTGTGCTATTTGTGCTACAGAAAATATGACACAAATGTGCATACTAATTTTATTGAAAACAAAGTTTAAAAAGCCAAAGTTGTTTATTTATGTTTTAAGTAGTCATAGAAGTTGTTTGAGTATTTCCAAATGTTTGCAGACTGGCTGGATTTCCTCCCTAGGGAGTAATTCATATTTAAATTTGTTTTAACAGAGAGGGAAAACCATTTTTGAGAAGGGACACGGAAGTCTAAGCATTTACAGGGCTTGTGACCTGTCATTGGCTGGTTTAAGTGGCCACTTTACACACTGTAAAACCATTGTGCCTATGTTTGAACATCCACATTTCCTCAACTCTTCCATCTGTTGATCTTTGTGAATTAAAAAAGCTGAAACCTTTGTCACTCTGTAAATGCCAAGACTTCCATATTTTCTTCTCAAAAATGTTTTACGTCTCTATTGAAAATAAATAAATATAAAAACTCCCTAGGGAGGAAATCCAGCCAGTCTGCAAGCATTTGAACATACTCAAACATTGTTGACTTAACTACCTGGTAAAAGGAGAAGTGTAAAAATTGGAAAATGGGCAGAATGATGAATGTTACACAGTGTGTAAAGTGGTCACTTAAACCAGCCAATGACAGGTGATAAGCCCTGTAAATGCCTAGACTTCCATATTCCCTTCTAAAAAATGTTTTTCTTCTCTTTTGAAATAAATTTAAATAGTCATAGTAGTGTACTGTTAATAACACTGATGCAGGCACATACACGGAACATTTTCGCATATAAATCACAAAATGAACAAAAATGCAGTTATACTCCTATGTATTTTGTTTTTTATTAGATATTTTACTACATTATTTATATTTAAGTATCATGTATTCTTAGCACATATATATACTTTATACTTGTATAATAACAATTTTCAATTTCTTACGTTTGATTAGTTAGGTATTTATAATTAAGTTGTTTTAGTTTTTTTTTGTAATTATTATATTAGTATAGAACTACATCTGCTTTAAAATTTTAAAAAATCTCCATCTAAGAACAGGCTGAGCGATGTAAGATGGAGCTATCCTAAACAGAGATCACTGCGTTTTAAATTTATATTCAGTAGTTTAATATAGATTCCCTGTAATATAATATTTATATATATGTTTTAGAGAAACAGACAGTCGACCGTGATATAATAACATTTAAAAAATACGGTTCAAAGACAGACCAGCGAAATTTATAAAGAAGAATCATACATATATTCAATTGTGATTCAGCAAAAGGCTGGGATTATGTGTATTTGTATGAGAGTAATACCCGTATGCAGAGACAAACCTCAAGGTGAGGAGGGTACGTTCTATTGTCTTCACCTTCGGGTTATTCTCTGCATTTGAAATTAGAATGTACTTTCCTCACCTTAAGTTTTGTCTCTGCATACGGGCATAAGTGTAAAGGTGTGTTTATACGTATTTGTGTAGGAGTAAGTGTTCAGGTGTGTGTAAGTGTGAGCATCATTAAATAGCAAATGAGATCGTATCGCAGCCAAAAAGAAAGAGTCTTAATTTATTTTTTAATAAATTAAGGGGTATGTAAAATATATCAACAGATGAAAAAAAAGCATTATAGTTGGAGCAAGAACGAAATAGTGTTGTGCATATTAAGTGCTACAGACTGGCAGATGGAATAAATACTTATTTCTTGTCACTCGAAAAGAGACATTACGATTAATTTTGGAGAGTACTCTATTCGTTAATAATTTATGTAAATATCATAATTCAGATACAGAGCGTCTATTTTCAAAGGTAAAAAATCAATTCTTTGGCAAATTGGCTGTAAATACAAAGCGTTTTATTGTTTGTATAATCTAGGTTTTTAAAAAAAAATCGTTTAACATTTTCAATCCTTTCTATGTTTTTTTATGTATTGTATTGTTATGTTTACTTCTTTTATGCAATGAATTTATAAATATTAAAAAATTAAACTACTTGACACCGCAAACTTAGCATTTTCCATTGAGTAAGTGAAGCATAATTAGAAATCTCACTATTTTTTTTTTCAAAGTATTTTGCAAATATGTCAGTTAATTAATATCTTCGATGGAGATTTCTAAGTTTGCCTTTAATACCCTCAAGAGCCTCAAGTATAATGATATTATACACCAAGTAAGTAAAGAAGCGATTTTGAGCATTCCAATAGCAAAACGTGCAATAATTACATAGTAAAATATTACGATTCTATTTTTTTAGAACTACGCATTATTAAATTAATATTCAGAAGAAATTTTAATTTAATTTTCCGACCGTGTAATAACACGAAATAGCGAAACCGTGTTGAAAAAACTTACACGGTTTCAGTGTATATGTAAAGGTAAGTGTGTTACGTTTTCACAAGGTCTTCGCCATCTTTAAAGACGCTTTTCCGAGAACCCTTAATACTGTTGTAAGAAGGCTTTTCTATTTCTACCTTAGCGACGTAAAGCAGATTAGAAAGATGATAAGTTCAGACATGCACTTTCAAATAGTGAAACGTTCGGAAAAGTTTGTGTTATTCACACCCTTCTATTTGTTTATTTATTCATATTTTATTCTTACAAACTATAATCAACAATAAAAATAATGTGACCTCACTAGGGTTTACCCGTGCCGAGGACACTTATCAATATACTTTTTTTTAAATGTTTTTCCATTTGAAAATAAACAAAGAAGACTTACTTAATAAACAGAGATAATTTACTATTTATAAGTATTTGGACTGTTTTATATTTTGTAATGCGACATAATAACGACTACTCGTTATATTTTAATAATCATTTGATGTTTACAGAGTCTGTATCTAAAGATAAAATAGGCAGAATGAGATAAGACCTCATAACCATTAAAATCGTCGGTCAACGTACACGGCAAAATACGGATTAAAGAGGTACTTTATTATTTAAAATCAAACACTGATTTGGTCTAATAATTTAATTTTTTTTTTTTTTTTAAAACATTTTTTTTTGTCTTGTTAGAGCATTTTCAAACGAATGAGAAGATTAAGTAAGCTGAGTGCATTGCCGCAGTGCAGAGCGGTTGCATTTGCCGCGCGGGCGCGGAACACGGCGTGGGTCAGGTGCCCGCGCGCTGGCGCCGCGCGCGATTCAGTAATATGCTGGGAGGCAAACACTGAAAGTCAAACATTAAACAAATAATATCAATTCAGAGAAGCAAAGCAGACGATTTTTTTTTTCACACTAGGTTTACTTAACTCATTATCTTATCAATTAAATAACAACTGAAGTATCAGCTCCCTACGTATTGATGAAATATTCAGTAATCACTGTAAAAATAAAATGGGATGGAATTCATTGTAATGGAAATTATTGGTGTTTTAATTTTTTTCATCTTTTATACTTAAAAAAATATTTTTAGAGTATCTATTTTTAGTGAAAAATTGGTCCTAAGCTGATAATTAGACGACAAAATTTATAAAATATGAATAATTATCTTACTATCAAAGAATTAAGAATAGTCCAGAAGGAGCGTAGAATCATATTTGAATACATTGGACTGTATCCAAAAAACCCTCCACTCTGTCCCACTTTCACCGCGCATTCGTGATGTCGCCGCGTAATGTTGCACGATTGGAAAAAATATAATCATAACACAAATGTGAGGTAAAAAAAAAAGCAATTTGTTAATTTCTTAAAATTTTATTGCGCACGCGGAAATATTGATTGACACAACAGAGTAGATAAGTAAAGGGTCATTTAATAAGAGTAATTGAATTATTTAACTTTGGACTTAAAATATTGAACTAATTTTATTTTTCATAAAACGGATATTTTATATCATGTTAAAAGTTGCTTTATGTTTTAAATAATGTTGGTCAAATGTCCACCACAGAATTACTTAATCCGAGGTCCAATAGTCATTAATTCTTTCATTAGATGAGCAAAGTAGAGTAAAAAAAATTACACTAACGAAATGTCCATTTTGATTTCTTCGACAATCTGACAGATGGAAAACCATTCAATTTTTAAGTAATGTTTTTGCTACTTACACATTCATTTGCTAATTACAGAAGAAATGTGATCCCATCCTGTTTCTTTAAGATCTTAGCAGTTTTTACACTTCAAAAGGACACAACACGGCATAGTTGAATTTAAATCAAGAGTTGCGTACTGAGCGACGTCTACAAAGAAACTAAAGGGTCAAAACGTAAAACTACCCATTTATGAGAAGTTTAGTCGCCTTTTGCTTGATACTCGTATGCGGTTTCTGGACTATTCTTAATTCTATGCTTACTATATACGTTTATTCTATCAAATTTATATACTTTGAGGGAAATATATTTATTAAATATATATATTTGCTGTAAAAAAAACAAACCACCAGGAAACCAGTATAAACTGAAAACAAACGTTTATCTGCAATTATCATCATAAGCTTGACAGCCTTAGGTGAGCTTTGGCTGAATCCAGAAGTCTCCTTAATTCTCGGCTGTCTGCTGTTTTCTATAGTTTTTATGCAATGTAGACTACTAACATAAGCGAAAAAAACAAAGGCGTACATAAGGATATCAGTTATAAAAAAATAACTCTTTGCTTTTTAATTTCGCACGGAAGTAAATGGAACAGTCGGGCTGAAAGGATTAAAATGGCAATATTAATGAGTATATTTAATTCTTCAATACGTGTGATGTCAACTCCTCCTAAAAGGCTTAGCCGATTTACGTGCAGTTTTCAGCGAAATATAGATATTTGCGCTGCGCGTGTTTGTAGCTATTAAAATTCAATCGAATCTGTTTAAATAAAGTTAAACGCAGAAATATTTTTTTCATCCACCTACCAGGGTTGCATTCGACAAGAATGCATATACAAAAAATATTGTTTTTTTGCGTATAAAAAAAGTTTGTTTTTTAATATTTACAAAGAACATTAACTTTCCTTTTATGGATCCCAATAAGATTCTTGCCTTATATTTCTAATAATTTCTTTCCATTTTTTTCTTTTTACTGGATTATTTGGTCATACTAAAATAATATTAACTGAAATTCAATATATTTTTGGAAATCGCATTAATTAATAAAGTGCACCCCTGTCAGTGAGAAGAGCCGAGTTTGATATTTGCAAAAAAAAACTTTATTTTAAAATGAATTGTTTTATGTTTTGGAATTCAACCATAAACACGTACCTTGGCACCTACTTAAATGCAATATTTGAATATTTATAATTTAAAATTATAGAATTCAATCATTAAAAATACCTAGGTACCTATTTATCCATAAAAAGTCTTTTTCAACGTCTGTTGGGTCCTCTAGTACGAAATCAAATTCAAATATTGATTTTATAACATGTAAAGTCAAAAGCTCTCTAAATGCGTTCATTTACTTTCTCATATTAGGTTCAAAGATATTTTTTTCATATTTGTTGAATTTCGAATTTCGAATTTCAAAATTTTCGTCTTTTTCATAAAAAAATCTTATCAAGAAATTGTTAAATATAATGAATTTTCCGCTCTATCAAATAATAAGGAAAAACTTCATACCCAAAGTACCTGGTCGTGATTTTTACACAGAGCAACCTACTTTCCACCCACACATTTAAAAGTTAAGGCTTTCGTTAATCCGTGGTACCAGCGGTAGTTTAGGCAGGGGTCTCAACAATGGTCCACGAGCAAAACAGCATTTCCTTTTTATTTTACAAAATATACGATATTAAAAAAGAATAATGTTTAAAGTACGTCTCAATATTTATAGACTGGCTGAATTTCCTCAATAAGGAGTTTTTTTTTGCAACAGAGAGAAAAAACATTTTTGAGGAGGGATAATGGAAGTCTAGGTATTTACCAGGCTTATGACACGTCATTGTCTGGTTTAAGAGGCCACTAGGCACATTGTTTAATATTCGAAATTCTCCCTATGTTTAAACGTCTACATTTCCTCAACTCTTCCATCAGACGCAACTTAAACTCTTGTGAATGCGTCTAGATTACTGTAATGGAATATACGCAAATCACCCAAAATACCAAACTTTTCTATGCAGCAGCAAGGCTTTTTACGGGAGTATAAAAATATTCTCACATCTCACATCTTCGAGATTTGCACTGGTCAAAAAGCCCAGAAATAATAAAATACGAACCTTGCTGGACAGTATTCAAATCTCCTCATAAAATGGCTCCAAGATATCTATCGGACCTTTGCATTAGGGAAAATACATTTTTTTTAATCTACTCTTAGGTCAGCATTTGATTAAGGCAGAGGAAAACTTATCGAAATACGGCGCTCCCCGAACACTAGATTTGGATGTCGTGTTTTTGCCGTTGCCGGCTCCTTTACCTGGAACTGATTGCTTTCAAACTTCAAGACAAGACAGTCCTAGTCAGTTCAAATCCCAACTAAAATTTCACTTCTTTAGATTATCATACCCTCAATTTAAAATCAGAAAATAAAAGATTGTCTTCGTTAGAATGTAAATTAACGTATACAATTGTAAAGCACTTTTGAGGTGATTTTTCACAAAAATGACTCGATGAAATCAGTTAAATATTGTATTACTTTTTTTATTATTAAATATTGTTGAGTTTTGTGAAGTAAAAGAGGTGAAACCTTAATCATGTGGGTGATATTCACCCGGCTGACCCATTTCACGTTCTAGGCAACGCTTGAAAACTATTCTCCATCCCTGTTGTAATTTGTTAATATTAATGACTCCCGGGGGGGTGAAATCCAGTATTTTGTCTACGAACATTTGGACGAACTCAAATATTGTAATGAAACTAACTGGTCCAAGAAGAAGTGTAAAAATTGAAGAATTGTTTTCAGGCGTTGCTTAGTATGTGAAATAATTCAGTCAGATGAATCTTTTCACAACGATAAAGGTTTCAAAAATCAACAAATAGAACGATTGAAGAAATATGGATTTTCAAACATAGGCAAAATGGTGAATGTTACACAGTGTGTAAAGTGGCCACTGAAACCAGCCAATGACAGGTCATAAGCCCTGTAAATGCCTTGACATCCATAATTTCTTATTTAAGGTATTCTCCATCCCTGTTGTAATTTGTTAATATGTTTTTAATTTTTATACTTTTTATACCAGCTAGTTCAATCACTCAGAGTAATAATGCGCCAAGCTATAGAGAGGCTCAAATGTAGAAAAACCATTCTATGACTATTGGGTATTAAGTTAGTTACAGTTTACAGCAAAACAATGGGCCGTACTTAGGTCAAAAATTGCAAAATGGGTAATAATTTGAATTTCAAATACTTTTAAATATGTACCTGTGTATTTATTATTGCAGGGTTGTTCCAATTTATTTTTCCATAATTCGCCCAAACCTATTTTATAAAACTGAAAATAAATGTGTGTATTTATTTTTTTATTCATTTATTCATTTTATTCACAATATACTTATGTTACATTTATTGAGATATATATTCCAGCTCTATGGAACGAAAGTCCGGTGTTGAGTTTGTTTGTTTGTTTGTCTGTCACAACTCTGAAACGGCGAGTCGTAGCGGCCTGAAATTTGGACACGTCATTTAAAATGCAATTTAAAATTAAAGTTGCGATGCTCGAGTTAAATTTTAACCAACTATTGAACAACAAATGAAACCAACTGGTCCAAGAAGAAGTTTAAAAATTCAAAAATTGTTTTAAGGCGTTGCCTAGTATGTGAAATAATTCAGTCAGATAAATCTCTTCACAACAATAAAGGTTTCAGCTCTTTGACTTCACTAAAATCAACAGATGGAAGAATTGAAGAAATATGGATGTTCAAACATAGGCAAAATGGGAAATGTTACACAGTGTGTAAAGTGGCCACTGAAACCAGCCAATGACAGGTCATAAGCCTTGTAAATGCCTTGACTTCCATATTCCTTTATTCAAGGTATTCTCCATCCCTGATGTAATTTGTTAATCTTGATGACCCCCGAGGGGGCGAAATCCAGTCTTTTGTCTATGAACATTTGGACAAACTCATATATTGTTAAAAAAAAAGATGATTTAATTTACACAACCCTATTAAATTCGAACTTGGTGATAATCAAAAACGGCAATCTTTGAACATGTTAAGATAAGAAAAAAGCAGCAATCTGATGATCGGTTAGAATCATATTCAGCAAAATTTGGAAGTCAGTATACATAACGGCAATCAGAAAAGGTCTATGATTAATTATTGTTTTAATTCAAACTTAATCTATTCAAGAATGAATAAAATACGTTTAGAAAACTAATGTTATTCAATACACATGCAATAATTTTACTGGTTAAAACGTAAAACATTTTTTCTTGTTTACCGCAATTAACTAAAATGTCAGATTACTGGTTTTGTACAAATCATATATGCTTAAGTTTTTCTGAAGGCGATAGAGAAAGGGCATTGAAAGAAGTTAATGTAAGTTTTTAAAAAAACGCAAATCTATTGTAAACAAAGATTTTTTCCAAAATTTTGTCAAATGACAAAAGTGTAAAAATGTAGTTCTTTTTTTAAAAACGAATGTTCACAAATAATAATAAACCAAACTTGGTATATTTTAGTGCAAAAAACCTAAATGGGCAAATGTGGCCCTTGGACCGAAAGTTTGCAGACCCCTGGGTTTGACTAGGGGTAGAGGGAGTTGTGGTATAGCCACAACGACATCTGTTTTCGGAATTCGGAAAGTTTGGAAGCGATTCAACCGCTGTGGAATATAAATGGGACGGCCAACACTCCACGCAACCCCGATCCAGTTAGGGGATGATAAAAATTATTCTCAAAGCTCCACCACGGGTTTTAAACTCACTAGGTTTAATGAATTAAATGCCGGATCCTAAAGCCAAAAGCCGGAAACAACATTGACAGTAGGTATTCAAGATCAGAACAACATCAAAACGTACGTAGAAAAAATTAAAAAATATTTTGAGTGTCTCCAAAATTTTGTAGACTTGGACTGGATTTGACTCCCTGGGGAGCTGTTAATATTAACATATACAACAGAGATGTAGAACATTTTAGAGAAGATTTTATAGAAGTCTAAGCGTCTACAGGACTAATGACCTGTCATTGACTGGTTTAAGCGGCCACTTTACACACTGTGTAACATTCATCATTCTGCCCATATTTGAACCTCTATATTCCTTCAATCCTTTCATCTGTTACTTTTTTTAACTTCACAAACATCGAGCAAGCTACGAAAAGCAGGAAGATCTATCCCAACTGTCCAATCTACATATTCAGAACATTGAGGCATAAAAAGAAAAGTTGCTCCTACAAGATTCGATTTTCAACCCTTCCCAAGGTTTAAGGGGGATATCTAGGACCCTCCAAGTAACATGTTATTTTTTTTTTTTTCTGTTTTTTATCATGTTAATTATTTTTTTGTGTAATCCTATTTTATAATACTCTTACTTCTCGGTTTTATCAATAGAGTGACGGCGGACTTCAAAAATATTAATACCATCAAATCTCTTTATTGCTCACTAGTTCGACCCCATCTAGAATACGCTTCTCCTATTTGGTCTCCATTCTACAGGACTCATATTGACCATATCGAGTCTGTCCAACACCGTTTTTTAAGAAAAGTGGCATGATTGCTCGGATTACAAGGGGGTAATTATTCTTATTTTGAAATAGAGCAACCTCTTAATCTGTCTTCATTGGAGAGACGTTGAACTGAGATGGACCTTATATGCATTTTCAAAATACTTAATGCTTTAAGTGGTGTTCCATCTCTGTTGCAATCAATTTCTTTTCATGTTCCCAACCGTGTCACCAGAAGTCAAAATCTGCTATTTATAAAATCTTCTAAGAGCAACTTTGGTTTTTATGCTCCAATGCCCGGAATGTGCAGATTAGTCAATTCATCACACGACTTGGAATTTTTTGGGATAGATTTTTCGGTTTTTCGTAGATCTCTCCGCGACTAAACAGTGTGGGATGAAGTTGGATTGGCATGGTTTAGCTCAAAGTTTTTGGTCTTTCGTTTTTTTAAATATATTGTATACTATTATTGTTTTGCCCTTGTTTGTCTTTGCTTAATAGTTTTATGTTATTTTTGTTCAGTTTCTGGCATTTATGTTTTTTCATGTAACTGTTGTAATTGGCTTAGGCCGTATTATTATAATAAATAAATAAATAAATAATTATTTTTTTAATGATTTACATTTGTCTTCCTCCCGCGCAAACAGCAACAATTTCAATTCATCGCTGTCCATTTGAATATTTTTGATATGTTGATCAGTTTTTACGAGTGCTTTTTCCTGTTTAATCGTTTTTCCCAGCCATAACCACCAAATTTCGGATTAATTCATATTTATTTATTTAAAGCTTCAAGTACAAATAAAAAGTACTTTAGCGGACTTATTGCTAAAAAAAATATCTTCCAGCCTACTTAAAAACAGACTGGTCTAAAGAAGAGATTAGTCAAATTTGGAACAAAAAAATCCTAAATATAATATATCAAAATATAAATACATTTGGTAATTTAAAATAAAAAAAACCAAATTGATTAAAAATAACAGCTATTTTTCAATTGGGAGATATGGCATGCACATATTTACACTCGCTTATATTATAAGATTTATTCCAGCACTCACACCTAAAATTATTGTTACACAGAGTGCGCTAAGAAATGGGAAGGATAAATTAGGTTAAAAATTTGTCCGAATAATTATTTTTGCCTATATTTCTTCAATTCTTCCATTTGTCGATTTCAGTGAATTTGAAGAGCTGAAACTTTATTTTTTGTTAAGAAATTCATCTGAACAAATTATTTCACATGCTAGTCAACGCCTGAAAACAATTTTCCGATTTCTAAACATCTTCTTGAACCAGTTGGTTTTATTATAATATTATTAGTTTGTCCAAATTTTTTACTGGATTTCACAACCAGCCAATGACAGGTCATACATAAGCCCAATAAATGCCTGGACTTCCATTTTCCCTTTTCTAAAATGTTCTCCATCCCTGTTGTAATTTGTTAATCTCAATAACTCCCTAGAGGGTGAAATTCAGTATTTTTCTGGACATGTTTAAGTAAGTTTTTAATGTGAGTCGAATTCGCTCTGTTATTTCAAAAGTAATCTTAGAATAAAGTTAGCGATTTAAAAAAAAAAGACTAAATTTAATAATTAATCCAACCATCAAGATGTCTTTATATTCAGATAACGCCTGACACTCAATTATCTGGACAATTGGAGTTTTACTGAATATTTGTCATAATAAAATTATATTTAATCGGATAAGCGTGCTCTGAAATAATATTGAAAGCTTATAAATTCCTACATATTATAATTCAACAAGCATAATATTCTGATTGATTAGCATCTAATCAAGATAATGTGATTAATCCTATTAAAATACCCGTTTCAAGATATTCAAAACTCAAATCGTTTGATCACTGTTTCAAAGAACTCTATAATACATACATTATCAGTAGTTAACGGTATTATCAAATTATGTCAAAGGTAATTGGTTGTATATAATAGTAATTTAATTACATAAAAGGCATATAGTCTAATACAACAGGGTATTTTTTACAAATCAAGGATAGCGTTAAAAATATTAAAAATATTTTGATGATTCCTATAATGTAACTAACAATTTATAAAAAATATATTTTCATGAATAAAATGTATAAAAAAACTTATTTTTGACCACTATATTTTTAACCGGTAGGTGGTTTCCAGCTTTACAAGCTTCTTTCCCAAGGTTTAGCAGGCCGGCTGGATTTTCTCACTAGGGAGTTATTCATATTTAAATTTATTTCAACAGAGAGGTAAAACGTTTTTCATTTATTTTGATTTGATTTATTTTTGCACCACAACAGGCCAGGAGGCCCCATAACAGTAGTGAATTACATCACAGAATACCCAGGCTTGA
The DNA here is from genome assembly GCF_059751315.1 of Micrasema longulum. Lineage (NCBI taxonomy): Eukaryota > Metazoa > Arthropoda > Insecta > Trichoptera > Brachycentridae > Micrasema > Micrasema longulum. The sequence continues at coordinate 63,237 of NW_028278126.1, forward strand.
GAAAAATCCCTTTTTTTTTTTTTTGTGTTCTCACCGGGAATCGAACCCAGAACCTTCCGTGTGTGAGTCAAGCGTCTTGACCACTACACTACGGAGGCCGCTGTTTTTGAGAAGGGAATACTATTTTTTAGAAGGAAATTACAGGGCTTATGACCTGTCATTGGCATTGGTGTTACACAATATGAATAACTTCCTAGGGAGGAAATCCAGCCAGTCTGCAAGCATTTGGACACACTCAAACATTGTTGAAAAATAAGTTCTTTAAAACACTAAGAAAACTTAAATTATCTTAATCATATATTTTAGTAGTTGGTTGGAAGAAGTTGCCATTTGGCAATAAATCCTCCATTGTACAATTTATATTATGTCCAACACGTTAAAATTACAAATGAAAAAAACACGTGTTTAAGAAAACGTTAAAATTAATAATTTATTTTTAATTAAATATTAAATTAAAGAAATAAATAGATTTAAAAAACTAAAAAATCTGATTCAGTAAAGCACAATATTTCAATTTAAAGGAAAATTCGTGAAATATGGGCTCAAAAGATATTTTAATTTAATTTTAAATCAATTTCACAAAACGGATTTTAAAAATTCACTTTGAGTACTTTCACTGCGCGGAATTGGGATATTTCTCGTACGTGGGTGGTCATAGTTGAATTCAATTAGGGATAGAAGTCGTTTATACACTCAAATGTTCTGATAATCCACGACCATAGTTGTTATTAGCGTACCTATGTAGAATATGCATTTAAACTCTGTTATACTACGAATCTTAATTGAACTGAATCGAACGGTACACACATTAAGAATGCTTATTACTCGGAAATTCATAAAATCCATCTGAAACAACTTTTTTCACACTATTATGTACTTTTCAATATAAAAACATAAATGACTAGATTTCCGTGTATGATATTAAAGAAATTGTTTTGCTTTGTGAACACTTACAATTTGTTTTATTTTAAAACTTCTAAATTCGCAAAATTGAGTTCAGGAGAATCAAAAATGTAAGGCCGTGCACGGCCGGCAGAGTGGCCGTAATCCTGTTCCAAAACTTTGACGGCGTTTTTCTTAAAACATCATTTTCCGCTAGTTTTACCGCGATGACTCTAGAACGGCTAAAGATATCGACTTAATTTTTTTTAATTGAAGATAAATATTTAAAACATCAACTAAACGAATGTCTGAATATATATATATATTTTTTAATAGCGTTTTAACCACAAATAACATGAATTTTTCGAAGTTTTTGATTTTTTGTCCAGAATTGCTCTTATTTTGGCGATTTTTTATAGAATTTAGATTTTTTCGAAAGAGGGAGTTTTCACTAACGAAATGGCGCTTAGGAAATAAAAAAAACTCTATCTCGTTCACCCGGAATCACGGCAAGAAAAAAGCAGTTTGCGAGTTGCGCGGTCGCCTTTAGATATAAATATACCTCCCAATTTTCAATATTTTTTTGGAAATTTTAAAAATTGTTTTATTTATCAAGAATGCATAAAAAACTTGCCAAAAATAAAATTTCTTTATGTATATTTGTTTGTCCACAACGGTCTTTCTAATCGCACCTAGTTTTCGGCCGTTAAAACCTTTCAGTTTAATTGTTTTTTTACCAAAGGGGGTTGATACAAGTAAGGTTGATAATATGTCATTACTGTTAGTTTATTTTCAATCTTTGACAAAGAATCAGTGTTAATTTGAACCCGGTCTGCGTATTTTTTTTTTCTAATTTACGTTGTAGGTAATATCAACAAATTGATTTGGTTTTTTTAATGATAAAATAAAAATAATAAACCTAATTTAATGAAAGTTATTTTTGAATCTTGTATTCTATTAACCTCGGTTCACTCACGATTTTCCGTGTATTTCTTTTCAAAGCCCGTTAGTTAAGTTTGTCTGAGGTAAATTTCCAACTTAGAGAGGATGCAGTGTTTAAACAAAGAAAGTTTATACTCCTTGTTTGCGAAGGGGACGCAATCTATGTCAGTAAAGTGGACTTTTTCAAGAATCATTATCCTCTTAGGGCGCATTATGAAAACTCATGAATGATAAACAACGTAATTTATTCAACAATATTTTGAGCACGTTTAAATCATTTAGACAAAGCACTGGAAATACAAATATTGATGGGTTTTTCAAAAGAGATCCATTCTTGACGTTCAAATATTGTTCTTAAAAATTCCATAAGAAATGCAGTAGTAGGAGTAGTGGTTACACACATAAATAGAGACATTTACCCAAGCGTCAACCACAACCATAATACAAAATACTCTTATAGGGATCTGATACTAAGTGAAGGGGTCAACACTGTTCTGGCATCGAGACAACACTATTACGTAGGCAAAAAGGTCCATAACCTTTTGCCAGAATCGTGGAAAGTCGGGAGAGTTGTCAAGTTACGGAAAGTGTTGACCTCGCTCTTTCGTGACATTGACAGTAGGGAGTCAGAAAAGTTGATGCATGCCACGGATTGGAGATTCTTACTGGATGTCGAAAATAAAATATAAAAAATAAGGAATATTAAAAAAAATATATTTTTATAGATGACAACTATGAAGTTTCGCATAAATAAATTGTTTATGTTTTTATGAATGTATGTATGTATGTGTATGCGCATGGGTGTATGTACGTGTGTGTGTATGTACATGTGTGTATATATGTGTATGTCTGTATGTATATGTATCAATATGTGTATACGAATAAGTTTATATTTTGTTTGTCTGTGCTCTATATTAATTTGTACCCTTGTTAGCTTGGCAAAGTGAACATGGAATTGTATTTTGATAAAGAGTGTAAATAAATAAAATAAAAAAAAGAAACAATAGGAACTATTTTTAGAAAGACCACCCCGATTTTAGCCCATGCTGATATGATTTTTTTAAAGCTAGAGATGACTGCAAGAGATTTGGGTTTTAAAATAAATACATCTAAGACTAAATATATACTGGCGAGACAGTCACAAATAAACTATGCACAGCAGGCAATTGACGTTAAGTCACACCACGTAGACAATGTCAACTACTTTAAATATTTAGATACTGAAATTACTAATGATTACAATTATACCACCAAAATTAGATCACGGCTATTGGTAGCAAACAGATGTTATTATGGCTTGTTTCTGGAGTCCAAGTTGCTCACTAGAAAAACTAAGACCATTATTTACATTACTTTTCTCAGACCAGTCATTGCATATGGTTGCATACATTACTCTTCTCATACTGGCCATTGCATAAAGTACCAAATGCTAAGTTATGACCAAGAGAGATGAAAACATGGCATTAGTATTTGAAAGATAAATGTTAAGGAAGATATATTGTGCGGTCAACCAAAACGGAGTGAAGAGGAGACAATTCAATCATGAATTGGTTGGGCCATTTGCACAGAATGAATGATAACCGTACCCCAAAAAGGATTATTTATACCACGCCGGAAGGCAGACAAAGCAGAGGCAGACCAAAATTAAGATGGCTGGATGATGTGGAAAGTGACATAAGAGAAATTGGATTGACGAACTGGAGAAGAGCCGCAGGGGGCAGGGAGGAATAGGGACATATTCTCGAGGAAGCCCGGGTCTACAACGAACTGTAGCGTTACTGATGATGATGATTTCAAAATAGAGGGAAAGTTTTTAGTCTCCTTAGTTAATTGACAGAGTGTTTCTTCCCAATCCATTTTTTTAAATAACGTTACGAACGGAGAATGGGCAAATAAGTTTAAACGATAGGACATTTTGTGACTACAACGACTTTTATTTTAACAATCAGTTAATTTAGGTTGATCAACAATATTTTGAGTACGTCCAAATGTTTAAGGACAACGATGGACGGTTATTAACATACTCATTTATTGCAACAGAAAAGAACAACTGTTTTAATAGTATAACATAGAAGTCTGGGCTTGAGGTTCTTGACTTGCCATAAGCTGGTTTAAGTGGCCATTTTACACACTGTGTAACGTTCACTATTTTGCCTATGTTTAAACGTCCAAATTTCCTCAACTCTTCCATTTGTTAATTTTTGTGAAGTAAAAGAGCTGAAACCCTCATCACGTGGGTGAGATTTATCTGACTGAACCATTTCACCTACTAGGCAACACCTGAAAATAAGTCTAGGCATTTACAAGACTACTACAGCGAAACTAACTGATATAAAAAAAAAGTATAAAAATTAAAAAGTATTCTCAGGCTTTGCCTGGTAGGTAAAACAATTCAACCAGATGACTCTCTTCCACATCAATAAAATTTTCAGCTCTTTTACTTTACAGAGGACAACAGATGGAAGAGTTGAGATAATGTGGATGTTTAAGCCTATAGAATCATTTTGAAAAAAAAACAGATAAACGAGGGTAAAGTCGATGGTAAATTAAATGAAATTATTAACATATAAACAAAGAATATTTTACAATACAATGATATTTGTTCATAAAATTATAAACTCTAATAAAAAAACAGAATTTTGGAAAAAAATTGATCGGAACCAGCATGAACACGATCACAATACTAGAGAAAAGAACAAAATTAGACTTCCATTTAGGAAAAGGCAAAGTCACAAAGTTCAATTTTATTTAAAGAAATTAAAAAGTATTACGAAATGGAAAAAAATATTTATGAAGAAAAAAACATTTCAAAATTTAAAATAATGGTCAAGACATATGTGATAAACAATTTATAAATTAAATATATTTGCAATGTTATTATTAGAACTTACATAACAATATGTATGATATGTGTGCCCTACTTTAAGATTTAAATAAAAAAAAATTAAAAAACATGGGCAGAATGGTGAATGTTATATTGTTTGTAAAATGGCCACTAAAACCGGCCAATGACAGGTCATAAGCCCAGTAAATGCCTAGATTTCTCTCCTCCATCTTCTGTTCACCATCCCCGTTGTAATTTTAATCTTGTAATTTTAAATCTCAATGACTCCTTAGAGGGTGAAATCTAGTTGTTTGTCTACAAATATTTAGACAAACTCAAAATATTGCAACTAAGGTTATGTTAAAATAAACTCGAGTAGTTTAAAGGCAAAGTGTTTTTGTTTCTATTTTTTTACTTATTATAAATATTGGTTTTCCCACAGTGCACGTATATAACGAATGAAGTTTAGATGGTAGCATTTTAACAAGAGAAGTTCCAACCCCATACAGTTATGTAGTTGATACTAGAATTCTCTTTCCCATACTCATTTAAGGAGCGTCATACGTTTTCATTTTGCCATAAGACGTATAATACTCGTGGGAAATGCACGGAAAATTAAGCTAATTTGTATATTGCTTTAAGGGCGGGAGTAGCTTGCTAATATAACACGCCATTAGCTCTTTGTTGATCAAGGTTTATTACGATACAAAACACAACTCTCATTACCATCTCTAGTTCAGAATCTCCTAGTATATATAATACTACTACAACTTGAAAAACCGTTAATTAATTTATTAATTATTTCAATGGTTTTAATTTTTATTTTATTTAAACACTTAATATACATATACAGTTTACATTAATGTGCCTAAAGGTGGGCCTTATTGCCTTACGGCAATTTATTTCTACCTACCCAAACCCTTCAATTCGAAAAAATCAGTGGTATATGAACATATTGTAGGTAAATTATAATATTTTACAACATTATTTTTTGATATGTGTATTTTGTACATACACAAATCTGGATTTCTCCCGAGGGGGAGTAGGTATATATTTTTTATTAATATATTATTAAAAATTATATTAATAAAAAATATATACCTACTCCCCCTCGGGAGAAATCCAGATTTGTGTATGTACAAAATACACATACCAAAAAATAATGTTGTGTAATAAGATCTGGTCAAAATATAAGTATAAATAAATTGCAGAGTCATCTGCAGGCGATTACTAGTACTTAATTAAATTCGGAAGAGTCTTAAATACATAAAATAAAGTAATATACTAATTAAAAATACTTAACTTCAATATCAATACATAGATGGCGCTCCAACACGCTAGTGAATGGTTTCTCATTTAATAACATATATACAAAAATCAAAAAAATGTTACCTGTGTCGATATTCGCTAATAAGCGGAATGGGGAATGTTGTAAAACGTAAAGTGGCCACTTAACCCAGCCAATGACAGGTCATAAGTAAACGCTCGAATATCCATAATCCTGAATTTGAAAAAAATCTACCTCATCTCTGTAGGGATATTAATAAAAAATATAATATTTTAATTATAAAATATTGAGATAGTGAACAGTTTGGGTACTTAAGCAGTATCATCACTGAAAATCTAGACCCCGACATTGAGATATAATGCAGAACAGAAGAAGCCCGTACAGGATTTAACAAAACTAAAAGTCTTCTTTGTGACGATAATATAAACTTTAAGCTGATACAATTAATGGTCAAATGTTTTACATGGTATTTCTTACTTCTGTACGGTATAGAGGCGTGGACTCTTAAAGTTACTATTATAAACCACCTTAAAGCATTTGAAATGTGGATCAACCGTAGAACGTTAAGAATATCTTGGACCGATATGATAACCAACAATTCAATTCAATTAATTTATTTGAAATATAACATATACATTACAAACATATATTCAATACGTGCATGTTATAAAAAATAAAAAAATACATGAAAGAGACTCATGTCAAAGTAGTAGGGGAATCCTGCTCCGGAAAACCCCTTCGGATACATGGATCAGATCAATATCCAGAGCGATGATGTTCAGCATAGCGGTAGCCCTTCCAACAGGCAGGTTGCTCCTGCATATCGGAATATGAAACAATCTATGCTGACGCTGTCTTAGGTAATTATCAGGAACATACAAACCAATGCTAATCATAATCTCAGAATTATCGATCATACCGCGCAACAATCGATAAAAATGTGTAGTCAAATACACATTCCTTCTAGTCTCTAAACTTTTGTAGCCAAGTATACCCTGGAGATACTCGATCGGGTAGATCCAAGGATAAAATACGCATTCTCTCATGTAGAAACATATCTGAAACTTTTTTGGATTTTCTCTATCATAAGAGAGTATAATGTGGCTCCTAAATCATCGAGCCACTCTCGAGCCTACTTCGCACCGAGAGTTGTAACAAGTTCTCAGTACGTGGGTATTTTTGAAAACCTTGGCAGTACGCAGAACAAATCCTAACATCTTCAATGCATTACCACTGATTGTCTCAATAAAGTATTACGTAGAGTTTATACTAATAGAGAACTATTCACGACTGTTTAGCTTCGCTAGATTTCATATTTTGGTTATGAGAGGTGAAAAATATGCCATACTTTAGCTTGTCATGAAGGGAAAGATTGAAGGTCGTAGAGGGGTCGGAAAAAAACAGCTTTTCTGGCTTCGAAACATCCAAGCATGGACCAGGATTAGAACTGTGGAGGAGCTGTTACACTGCTCAGAACAGGAAAGCTTTTTTCCAAGTGATCGTCAACGTCGGAAAGACCCGACATGACACGTAAAGAAGAAGAATTGTAAAATAAAACATACTAGTAAATATTTGTTTTTTTTAGAAACAGAAATTTACTAAATAGGTATCTACACTAAATTAAGATGAAGAGAGGGGTAGAAGTGGAAAGGAAACAAGAGAAAAATTAAGCTCAAATATTCAAGCAATATGCTCGCCCTTGTGCATATGTATGTAAACTGTATTTTATGTACATTATGTGTTTAAATAAATAAATCTTTATATTTTCAAAAAAACAAAAAAACGTATTTATTAACATTTCAATATCAACTTAAGCTTAAAAATAAAAACGGAGAAAAAGTAATAAGCAGACTTCCATTTAGTTAAAAAGCAAAGACTTAAAATTCAATAAGTATGTATAAAGCGCTAAAAAAATATGATGAATCCGAAAAAGCGTTCATGATGAAAAAAAATCAACATTTAAACGTAACCTTAAGGCATACATGTTAAACCATTTATAAATTAAATTTGTGAGACGTTTCAATGTCACAGTGTATTAAAATTCTAGCGTACATGTATTTCTGAGTTTTCAGGAAAATCTGTTATTTCAGACGAATTCATGAAAATTTAATTTCAGCCATAGCATATACGCTTCAGTCATGTTTTGACAGCCAGTCTTTGTTGTTTTTCTGAATTCCGGATTCCGCGACGGAAGTCCGGATCGATTTCCGGTAGAAGATAAAATAAATTGAATTTCCTGTCCGTACAGATATCTGCAGAATTTTAAATTGTGATGCTTGTCATAAGGTCGATGTTTACTGCAATCTTGGAACTTTGGTATGCTATATAAATAATTTAAAAAAAAACATTTTTAATATTATATTGTAGCGAGTGTGGGAAACATAATGAACGATAAACATAGTAATTGTCAATAATAATAATGTCAATCGAGAGCTATATTGAACGTGTAAAGCTAGAGTTTCCTAGGACAGCGGTGCCCGTATTTTAACGGCCGTAGTGAACGGTGATGCAGTGGACAGCCATCGTAAAGGTGATTAGAGAGTGGTTTCCTAGGAAAACGGTGTTAAATGGTGTTGATAACACCGTTTTCCTAGAAAACCACACTCTAGTCACCTTTACGACGGCTGTCCACTGCATCACCGTTCACTACGGTCGTTAAAATACGGGCACCGCTGTCCAAGGAAACCCTAGCTTTACGGCTAGCCTCGTGGAGAACAATGCGCACCGCTTTATTTTTTTCGTGCAATGTAGCTTAATTAATCAATAAAGTTCTTAACTTAGAACTATAAACAAATCTTTTACTCAGTTTCTTCACCCTGTATTCTCCCGCTTTTTGAATTTTTCTTCGCTCTGCCAGCTGACTGCCTTTGCTTCTGTGCTCCACTTGGGCCGGGAGAAATATCCTTTTCAGAGTTATTAAGGTTGACTTGCACCAAGCACAGTCATGCCCCTTTCTCCCGACGTCACCTTCCCAAACAGAATCGAAGACAAATTTTTAACTCTGTTTGGGAGGGTGGCATCTCGTTTGCGCCGGAAGTCAGATGCGTTTTATAGTCCAAATTCTACAAGTCTGACTGCGGCAGACACGGATGACGAACCAGCGCAAAATTGTGGTAAAGCGCACGTTACGCCTGTCTCAGATGTCCACTCTTGCCTGATTTCATTATTTGTAACCCTGTCATACATTGATTTTTCACACATTTGTATAAAAAATTGCATTTAAACCGCTTTCTGAGGCAAGAAGGGCTTTCATTCTTTCTCTGCAATTTAATTGTTTTACTTCCATACAAAAGGTCAGAAATAAAACTCCGCTTTAAGCTAGGGTTTCCTAGGACAGCGGTGCCCGTATTTTAACGACCGTAGTGAACGGTGATGCAGTGGACAGCCGTCGTAAAGGTGACTAGAGTGTGGTTTTCTAGGAAAACGGTGTTATCAACACCATTTAACACCGTTTTCCTAGGAAACCACTCTCTAATCACCTTTACGATGGCTGTCCACTGCATCACCGTTCACTACGGCCGTTAAAATACGGGCACCGCTGTCCTAGGAAACTCTAGCTTAACGCTGCGCCGGCTTATTATCTTTTTTTCCACATTTGCTCCTGAGCGGAGCATGTGAACCTCACCAGTTGCCTCTAGCAGCCCTTCCAGTACTCTCGCCTCTTCCCACATCAATCCAGCGCTTCTTAGTTCCGCCGAATAAAGTCAAAATATCGTAATCGACGTCCTTCCAGGATGGTGTCAGCCCGCAGGTTTACGGAACACGCAACTTGGGTTAAGGTTCTCTTGAGATACATCAGGTTCACCGCCATATTTGAATTAACGTTTCCAATGACGTAAAAAAAATAATTCTTGTGTTCATAAAGGGGAGTAGCGTCTTACAAAAATGTGTTTTTATTTTATTTGATGAGTAAATATATTCAATTTCAAATACGAATTACAAAAAAATACAGTGTTATCAATGAGCGTAAAAAAAATGTGAATTTAATTTTTGACTTCCTTCTTAAATATGTTGTAATACTCACTGCAGTATTTATTTTCTTTGTTCATTTTTTGTTAAAAAAATATTACTCGTTATAGTTTAATGATGTCGTATTTTTGTTTTTAATTTTGAAATTAAGATGTTATCAATTGTTTTAAGTCACGCACTTACGCTTCGTAACGTAAAAACACTAATATTTATGCTGTCTTCATGGATTTGAAGTAAACCATTATTTTTAAAGGCTGATTTTATATCTAAAAGTCTGAATTTTTAAACAATTGGACACTGGAAAAAGAAGATGATTTTTAAAATATGTTTGTACTAATTAAGTTTTATATTTTCGAGTGTCAAAATATTTTATTATATCAAAATGAAATAACTAAGTTTTTTTTAACATTTTAACTACCAACCGGTTTTGGCAAAAACACCATGCTTTCTTCAGGATTAAATGCAAATTAACATAATATAGATAACATTTACACATTGAAGATAAAGTGGGTGTTGCTAAGATAGAAGAGAGGGGGTAGAAACTGGGGGTTCATGGGTTCATTTAGGGAGAGGAAACATATTTAAAATTGGACTTTATTATTTACAACCTTTCTAATTTCTAAGTTGTTAAGTGTACTCCCTTTTTGTTAATGTGCAATGTTTCAATACCATCTTCAAATTTAAATGAGTGCTTTTGCCGAAACTAGTTGATTATTCAATAATCAATAAATAATGTGGTACATAAAAAAACAACCTTATTATATATCAAATAATAATGTTTTAAAAAGTAGTGTTTTAAACATTAAAAAAAAAGAAAAAATATTCGCTCTAAAGCCATAAACCCAAACTACAGCTCTACAGAATAAACTAGGGACCCATGATAATTCAGGTCAATCTTAAACAGATACGAATTTTTTTATATGTATATTATCAATAACTTAAATTAAATTTTTCACACCCTACAAACTGGTAATAATATTTTGAAGCTAAAAAGGTACCCTTACCATAAGGTTTGTAAGAAAAAGACGGTTTATACTACGCAATCTTTAAACTCGGAAACTGGGTTTGATCATTCATATTTATGTAGCAAAAACTCTCCAATCTCGCAATGGTAGGAAGGAGAGATTTGTCGGTGAACTTTACAATGTTACTCTACTTTGTTACGAAGTAGTTGGAAACTACGAACAAATGTCACCAGACAAGCTAACTAAATGGTCCAACTTTATGTTTTAAAATACTATCACATAAAAATTAGTCTAGAAGAATTTATGATTTGAGGATAGTTACAAACCCGGCGAAATCTATATTTCTTTATTTTGAACAAATCACATGCAATAATAACTTAACTTTATTTCTATATTTAAAATTTAATATTTTATATACGCGGTTATTCAGAGCCAGGTGGCGAAAATTCAGAGAACGATTCCTCATTCCTCACTAAAAAAAACCTTCATATTTTTTTTTCGGAAACTAATCGTGGTTTGTGGAACGGATGCTATTTCGAGTAATTAGGGATTAACTCCATTTTCAGATTATCAAATAAAAGTAAACAGATAGATGAGGTTTCTTTTTAATTTGTAAAGTTTTATGAAAAATTACCGTGAGGAATGATCATTTGAAGTTTTGCGGTCTGGCCCTGAAACGTGTAGTGATGAAATGCCAAGTAAATAAATAATTTAATTTTGGAGATCAAGCAGAGGTGTCTATGCTTGAATAAAACTCAATAATTTGAAAGTCAAATTCTCACAAATAAAGCCTTATTTGAACTGACAATGTTAATACTATCGTAAACAACTGTATTCCGAACAAGCTTCAATGAAGAACTTCAGCCCTATGGAAAATTGGATACAAAAATGTTTTTGAATATAAATACATTACTTTAAACGACATCACTGGTTCATATGGACCTACCAATGATATAAGAGCGATAAAGGATATCCGGTTTGCTTACCGTAAACAAACCAATAGTGAGAACGGACAGATAAGAACCTCTGACGTCACACGCGGAGTTATTTCAGAAATACAAAACTTGAACTTCCTCATTCATATCTCACTTTTTGTAAGATTTAGGATTTTTTAGGTTTACAAGTAATACCCTTATTTTCAAAACCACGCAATACTTCGTGTTCGAGTGGATAACGAATACAACGTGGAAATTATACAAAAGAATCGACATCTGACCACCTACCATATCACTAATCTGACTTAATACCCATGTATGCAATGCCGAATTGGTGAATATTTCTTTCGAAACTTTGGCATTGAATACATTTATACTTTTTGCTTAATTTACAGCGCTTTAACATTTTGTATTCCGGAGCCGTGTAAACACATGATTAAATAACCATGCCTTGTGTCTTGGTCCCGTGTTTTCATGTGGTTTACTAGCTGTCTAAAAAAGAGTATTTTATTGACATCTAGCGACTTTTATTTGTCCTTTTTTGATGCTGGTAAACCACGTGAAAACACGGGACTAGGACACAAGGCATGGTTATTTTAATCACGTGTTAACACGTATCCGGGATACAAAGCACAAAAAAAGAGTAAGGCCCTGTATTTGTGCGAACATTGCAATGTGACTCTCTATAAAGGTCAATGTTGGCAAAACTATCTTACAAAAATTACTTATTTAACTATTTCAAATAAATCTGAGAAGTTTCAATTGATTTATTTTCATAATTATGACCCTTTTAAGAAACCCTTCACAAAGCATGAATTTTCACGAAAATAGGCCGTGCACAAGGTAAATTCTATGTGTATTCGGCCGGTGCTCTAAGTGTTTATTGTGAATGTGTCCAATTCACGATTGCAGTGCATCAGACTGAATAATATATATAACTTGTTGTTTTTTTTTTTAAATATTTTCGTTTTCTTAAATTACTTGCAAAAAATAATAATTATTTATTCATATTTTTCGCTTACAAACTATAATTAATAATAAAAATAATGTGACCTCACTGGGGTTTCCCGTGCCGAGGACACTTAAAATTTTTTTTATTTTTTCTATTACATTTGAGAATAAACAAAGAAGACTCACTTAAAAAACAAACATAATTAACAAATATTCAGACAGTTTTAAAAACAAGGTATTTATATACATCTATATTATTTATATTACAAAACACACAATGAAAACAACAAAAATCTAACATAAGCCATACAGTTGTGGAGCAGTTGATTCAGCATTGGTATGGGCGAATGAGACAATCCATTTTACTTCTACCTAGCTCCACTATCCATTTTCATATGGCCTTTTTAAACATTTTCTCATTACTAATTGCTTTAATAGATAGTGGAAGTAGGTTATAGATTTTAATTGAAAAATACTCAAAATCCCTTTGTCTCTTATAATTTATATACTTATTCGGTAGTTTAAATGTTAATAATATAACAAAAAACTATTCAACAATATATTTGAAACTCCGAATGAAAACCTCTACCAAAAAAATAAATAACTCATTTCCAATTATTCTTGCAATGCCGCAATCAACTACTGGATAATAATAAAATTAAATGTTAAACAGTTTCATTTTTAAAGAAATTACCTTATTAGATAGATTTTTATAGATATTTATTATTACGAAGCTTGCTTATTAACAATATAAATAGATTTATGACACCAGTTCTAAACTTCAAACTTCAATATTTTTTAGTGATGTTTTAACTTGTTCGTGATCTTGGCCCCACAATATGATAATGAAATTTATTTCAACAGAGAGGAAAAACATTTTTGAGAAGGGAATATGGAACTCTAGGCATTTACAGGGCTTATTTCGTGTTGTTGGTAGGTTTAAGTGACCACATTACACTCTGACAGGTCATAAGCTATGTAGACGTTCTTATTCCTCTCTCAAAAATGTTTTTTCTCTCTGTTGAAATACATTTAAATATGAATAATTAATTAATAAGGGAGGGAATTCAGACAGTTTGCAAGCATTTGAACATACTCAAACATTGTTGAATATAATATTGATTTAAGTGAAAATATTTCTTATTCCGAATTCCTAAAAGATAAAGGCATTTATTTGTGAAATGCGTAGATGTATATAGCGTAAAAAGTTGTAAATTTAAAATAACATGTACGGATTTTAGGAATCTAACGAACATTGAAACATTTTTTAATCTCGCTTCGTAATAAACTCATAAACTTGCTGCGTAAAAATTAAAATAAAACCTTCGGCTAGGTAAGAAAGTTACTCCATAAAATGAAATGTCTTCACGTTAATATTTTAAATCTTGCCTAGTGCTAAAATATAAAAAACAAGAGGAAATTGTTTCGTTAATATTTGATGTAAAGCCGTGGTTTACTGTGGCTTGAAAAATGCATACTTGAAACACTTCAACGAGCCTTTTTATAATATACTAAAAACGTGTTGTGCCCCAATCAAAAAAAAAGGAAGAGATAACAAAAGCTGTTTATTTTTTATTTAACAAAACGTGCGGCCAAAAGTACGACAATCGTTTTCTCGTGAAATGTTTTAATGTGCTTCCCAAAAGAATTTGATGTTCAACATTTGGTCTTGGAGTTTTATCATCATCGTCAACCCTAATCCGCACCGAGAGGGTAAACGTGTACAGGGCTCTACATCGTCAAAACAAATTTTTTTTTTTTGGAAAACAAATAGATGTTTTATGCATCTTTTTTGGGTAATACCGTGTATGTTGGATTTGATCCGACGTTTCGGCTACCATTGCAGGAGCCATCTTCAGGGAAAACTGTGTGTTTTATAAAGAAATGTATGTGTTTATGTACTAGTAATTTGTACCGTGTCACAGTCAGCAGTAGGCACATTTCTAGTTTTGTAGGAAAGAATTACTAGTACATAAACACATACATTTCTTTATAAAACACACAGTTTTCCCTTAAGATGGCTCCTGCAATGGTAGCCGAAACGTCGGATCAAATCCAACATACACGGTATTACCCAAAAAAGATACATAATATTGATAACAGTGACCGTGAAAACCTTCGCACCTATTTAAATAGATGTTTATTTATTTTTTATTTATTTACTTTACGTAAACGAAATAAATTGCCTTTTACATATCGCTAGCCCAAAGCAGCAGTGAAATATCTCTGAACTTCATATTTATTAATTTATTTACTATGTACAGGGCCTAATTCAATTACAACAGTTACATGAAGACACATATATTCAATAAACTAAACAAAAATAATATAAAACTATGAAGCAAAGAATATTCGTAGATAATTGGACTTGAAGGGAAGGAGTGCAAAGGGTCTGACTGAATTTTATTTTCAGCAAAGGAATATAAATTATCACATAAGTTAACTATCTGATTTTGAAAATGTTCATTTATTTAATTTTTTAACATATCTGCATGTGTATGTCAAAATCGGAAATCTGGTTTATCTTACTGTTGTTTTGAGCTAGCAATATATATATATATATATAGGAGACTGCTGCGAGATATTGCAAAGATTTATATATTATTAAGCATGTTGTCCAGATGCCCTTTGAAGTATTTGTTTGTTTATGTAATAACATTTCATTTGTATTTTTGCTATTATTTAATTATGTACATGCTTCCACTTTCCATTGTGTTGTATTCAAACTCAAAACAGAGCCCTTGGCCTGATAGAGTTTTAGATACGTTATTAAATGTATTTTTTGTAATATGTGTGTACTTTTTTTGAAGAATGTTTTCACGGTCACAGTTATAAATATGTTTATTTTTTGGGTGATACCGTGTGTGTTGGATTTGTTCCGATGTTTCAGCTACCATTGCAGGAGCCATCTTCACATTATGTCGATTAGCCATTTTACAATACGGGGCCGTTTAACAATTTGGCTTGTCCAAATATAATCTGCAAAAATAACAATCTGGCTGCGACATTTTTTTTCCTCAGTTGTTGAAGTGTTCCCTAATAGAAACACAAAAAGCCTTTCAACGGTATCTTTAATGTAGAAATAGTAAATTGTAGGTAACTAACAGACGGAAATAAAAACGAAGCGCAAAAGCTTGGGCTGGGAAAAAAGAGACGTAAATTTGTTAAAATACTTCTTGTCACGCGAGTGTAGGCAATCGGATTAACATCTAGGCTCTAACGTCTGCTTCAACCAGGCGCTACACAGTGAGTGAACTCCTTATAAACATATTACAATTTATAGAGTACCTTTGGACTTAGACCTTTAATGGTAATATACTTATAACCGATAAATCAGAAGCCCCATTTTATCTGAATTAAGGTTAAGGTATCGGTTATACAGCGTTTTTTTTTTGCTGAAAAGTCTATGTAAGATTATATATCTGAGGATATATGTTTTTTTATTTTTTTTATTTAGGAAACACACATTAAAATTGCATAGTTTTAGAGTTTACAAAATAAGACTTAATTCTAATAGGCCAGTGGAGTTTTCATGTTATTAGAATGTTCTAATGTTATCAAAAAATATTGAGTAAAATAATATTATAAGGGAAAGAAAATCACTGAAAGTAGTTTAAATATTAAATTCAAATCATGCTCAAAGCAGCCAAAAACAATATTTGCAATATCTCAAAAACAATGGGTAAAAAAGTTATCTTAAAAGTATCTATGTTAAATTGTTAAAGTAGTTTTGTTAAAAAGAATTTAAAAAAGAACAGATTAGAAGCAACAGTAAAGGATATTAAAGACAATGGTATCTATATAAACTTTTTTTAAAACAGCAATTCTACACATCAATTTGTATGAATAAACAAAAAATATCCAGATTATTTATCAAATATCTATTCAGTTCAGCCTCCTTTTTAAAAAAAATCGTTAATTAATTGTGTCATTTTCAACCTCCTCTTCCCTTAACCCCCTCCCCCACCCAACACATTCTGCAACATATTGCCAAAT
The DNA here is from genome assembly GCF_059751315.1 of Micrasema longulum. Lineage (NCBI taxonomy): Eukaryota > Metazoa > Arthropoda > Insecta > Trichoptera > Brachycentridae > Micrasema > Micrasema longulum. Next base: position 79,989 of record NW_028278126.1, read on the forward strand.
ATTATTAACCTAGTTTTAGTGCATGTTCAAACAAGGTGGTGTTTGCATCCCCTATACCTCCTCAGAAATTCTTGATTGGCTCATTTTAGTATATCCTTCCTGATTCCAAGAGTTTGGATAAATAATGAAATTTAATTGCAGAAAAATCCTCTTTTAAAATATAAACCTTGTATATTTTGAGCTACGTAAAAAATAATGCAACTCCCATATAAAAAAATTAAAAAAATAAAAATCCCCTGTACCTCTGCATCAAGTTTATGTATTTTTTGTAAATACTATTTATAATACGGTGATGGTAAAGGTAAAAGTGTATTTCAGTATTTGCATGTTAGTGTTGGTGTTGTTTTGATGTAAAAACGAATGCGTCTCGAAACCGGTAGATATAAAAAGTCAGTAAGAGGTTATATACTAATATTTATTAACATCAATGGAACTGTATTATTTTGAAACTTTGCTGGTCTGTCTTTTAACTTTAACTTTTCAAGTAGGTTAATCATTGTTTACTGTATTTTTCTATAAATAAATAAATAAACAAACACTCTCCTGAAAAACAGTTCGTTTGTTTTGCTTGACGTTTTGAAAACGAGAACTTAAAATGTATGCCGTGTTTTATGACCTCACTTTCAGCAATTGCTTATTTCAATTAAAAAAAAATTCTTAAGGTAATTACTTGAAACTGCCAATGATATAAAATAAGTCCCTTTCTTCCGCATTTCCTTTACTAATTTATTTTCCGCCTCCGATGTATTTTTTATCAATATATTAAAAGCTTCATCTGTATTTGATTTTGTATCGTCTCTTATTTCGAATTCTCGAAATATTCATAAATGCAATAACAGCCTAGAAGCACATTCTGAAAGAGGAAATTCAATATAAGCTACAAATTCTTCTCGCGAAAATATTTGGGGTGTATGTCTCAGATGGAGGAATTATTAGGGATTATTGGCATTCAGTCAATAACAAAAATAACCCTTAATTTTACGTGTATTATGAAATCAGTTTATTAGTATTTAGGGTTGGTAGGGAAATTATTCATGTTAGGAATTTGTGTGGCTTTGTTTTGACAATATTAATTTCATATTACTGTCAGAATCAATAATAATATACGCTATAACTTTATGGCTTTTTTTAGTCATACAAACATAAAACGTTGTTCAAAATTGACAAAACTCAATGATTAAATTAATAATATTTTAAAAAATGTACTATCATTAACACGATGTTCCAAAATATTTATTCAGTCTTTATGGTCTAAGCTGGTTTCTTAGCATGCATCTTTATCAGAATTTAAAAAAAAAACTAGAACCAATTCTTCCGAATTTCATCAATTAATTTATTTACATACATTAGTTTATTGCACATTATTTGAGACATAAATCCCAACTTCATGGGACTTAAAGTCCTGTGTTGTGATGGAACGAACAATCAGTTGACACAGACAAATGAGTATATGATCGCAAATATAGGATCAGAAACACAAAAAATATAAAAAAATTTAATCATATAAATGGCACATCAATATTGTTAACAGTAAATTCAAACATTTGGAAAAGTGTCAAGGAGTTTCCCACTCAAATCCATCCTACTCAGGAAAATCCTGTCTTTTACTCATCTTTTGAAAATAGTTTTTGTCCTTGAGAGCTTAATACGCTATTCCAAAATATTGAACACCCTCGGTGCAATAAATAATAAATGTATTTGAGCAAAAGTCGCATAAGTTTTGTGTATGACATGCTCTGGGAAAAATTCGTACAGACATTTTACTGATATTAAAAAAAGTGCACCTTAAATGTATAATATGCTCCCTTTCAAATTAAACAAATGACAGGTATAAAAGAGAAACGTATGCAAAGAATCTAGCTTCTATTTAGAAGGTAAATTTTGTATTGATTGTTTTGTGTTTTATCCCATATTTATTTTAGACTATTTTTTCCTTTTTATATTTTATTTGTTTTAATGTATATACGGTGTTTTAGGGCCAGATTGCTTAACTTCAGAGGAAAATATTTCATCATAAACATTTATAAAATTTTTTTTTTTTTTTAAAAAAAACTCTTAATTTATGAAAAATGTTTTTTTTTATCTCAAAATGGAGTCCTTCATTTCTCAGTTGAAAATTCTCCCCACAGAAGCACAAATAAAATAACATATTGTTCACATTCTCGTTACATCTTGCTGTCCTGTTCAGAAATTGTATTATATATAAATTGTGTCGTGTACGTAATTGGTGCCTTGTTGGGTTAATGCTTTTTTCTAATAATTTAATTGTATTATCAAAACGATTTTTAAAAAAATACAAAATACAAAAATTATATCACAGCATATGTAATCAAAACTAAATTATTTATAAAATAAAAAGTAAAAATATTGAAATCCGGAAGCAAGAGTAAAATAAAAATAACAGATATATCAATAAAATCTTAGGATGAAATTTTACTCTTCACTTTACCAGATTATTCCTTTTTTAATATACCAACTTGTAAAAACATTTAAACCTCAAATTAATTTATTAGACGTACCTGCAAAAAATATAATGGACTCAGTATTAATGTGGACATTTTTAACTGCACGTTGCATTTATACAGAAAATTCCTTCATGGAGTTGATTATTTGGAATAGTTACTGAATGTACGTCTTCAGTGGTTTATAATATGCATATGTACCGCATGTCATGTATGTATTTGTGTATATTTTATATATGCACGTAAAATTTTTGGTAGGATGACTAAATGAACAGATAACACACGTGCATTCCCCACAACTATACCTATTGTGATATTTTTACTAATGACATTTTACCCTTTGTTTTCCAGAAATCATAATTGACAAATATCACACTTACGAAGGATGGGACACTTAAAATAATATATATACAATACTTTAACTCATTAAAAAAGCATTATAAGAACTCATTTGTTAACCCGAAAAATTTCATTAATGATCATAAAGACAAAAATAATTTTTGTTATTTTTTTATCCTTACTTGTGTTTTGTATAAAAACATTGAACTCTTTAATAAAGATACCAGACTCGAAGATGTCGCGAAAGCAATGAAACCGGTCACTGATTATTGCAAATTTGTGGATTAAAGTATCACTCGTCTTTTAGTAAAAATTATTATTGTTTTAGTAATTGACATATTTTTTGTCATATTTAATGTTTGCATCTTTTACATAATTTGTAAAAACTCAATTGGTCTTTTTACGTATTTTTTTTTGTTTGTTTTTAATACGTATTATGTATGACTGTATGTTTACTGAAGAAAAAAAAAGTTGAGTTAGTATTCAACTGTATAGATATATATAATAATGTCAATATCATTATCAAACTAATAATTTACTAGAAAAACAAGCTTTGTAAACTCTATGGAGAATACAGTTTGTGGTGTCAAGTACGATAATCCTGAATAACTAGAGTTAAAATTTCAAACTCTGCTTAAGTATTTTATGTTTTTTTTTTTTACATCTTTGGATATTATCTAAATAGAATGCTATCTCAACAGAGAAGAATAAATTAGTAAGAAACATGGAAGCCTATGCACTTAATTTACGAAAGAAACTCAATTTCAGGGTAAAGTTTTGGTATGCAACCGCACTATTCTCGGAGGTCGGGGGTGGTAGGTATTTATATTATGTTTTTCCGTTTTCTCTACCCCATAAATACTAATTGTACTGGCTGTTACTCCCATAGACTCAGGCCGTAATGCGGAAAGCCTGTAACGGTTTACCTGAGGGAAATTTCATTACTTCTCGTGCACATATTTTAGACGAATAAAAGAAGGCTTTAATTACGTTTAACTACCTAGACAAAAAGGCAAAGGGAAAGAAAAATTATTTTATATCAACATACGAAATATAAGTAAAATGGTTGATTTCGCACAGTTTGTTAAGTGATAGTTCAAAACAGAAAAATGTTTTAAGCCATGTGTTATGCATGCTATAGTTCATAAGATTATTTTTATTTTCTACTTAAGTACCTTGAATTATATAACTTTATAAGGACATTCAATCCAAATAATCTTCACATTCGTTTGAAAATGCCCTAATAAAGCGAAACAATTGTCACGAAGTTTTTATTTTTGTATGTTTATATTTGTAAAAATAAAATAAAGTGTTCAGTAGACTCAAATCAGTGTTTGATTTCTAATTATAAGTTTAAAAATGGAGCTCTACAAAATAAACACCAAATCAATCAATACTCAATATATTATATGTTATAGATATTTTTAATATTGTTTCCGTTGTTTCATCTATTTTCCTTTATTTATTTCATTTCCTGAATTTACTGTTGGATGTCCTTTACATTATGAATTTATGCTTTCACTTTCATTTTTTCACTTTTGCCTGATGTGAAAATTCCCGCTGGATCTAAATACATCAAAAAAATTAAACTTATATTCCACAAAACACTACAGTTCTTCAGAACGGCAAAAGCGTTATTTCGAATATTTGAAAATCACATCCATCAAAAACAGACATCGAGAAATTGATCAAACTTAATATAAACATAACCTTTGAAATCGCGGAAAATCAATCTAATGGTATCTGCGTCTCACTCCTCCGCTTGAAACGTCGTGCGTACGCGCGAGACAGGCATATCGGCAATTCGAGCGTCAGAGCATGTAATATGTATAGGCCATTATTTCCTTAAATTGTTACGTCAACAGATGTATATTTTCCGACTAAGTTAGGGGAGTCAATGTACACGGTCGATCGAAAATCATAAACTATAAAAAATATTAACACAATACTACAGAGGAACATTTTAAAAATGGGAATTAGGCATCATGTTAAGGCCTATGACCTATCATTGGCTGGTTTAAGTGGTCATTTTACATACTTTGTAACATTTACCGTTCTGCCTATATTTGAACATTTATATTCCTTCGATTCATCCATATGTTGACGTTTGTGAAGTTAAAGAGCCGAATGAAACTTAATGAGTTGAATCCAGTCCTTGTCTACAAAAATTTGGACAAACTCAAAACATTGTTGATAAATCCACCTGATCTAAGAAGAAGTACATAAATTAAAAAATAATTTTAGGCGTTGCCTGGTGTGTAGGTGAAACAATTCACTCATATGAATCTCGTCCGCAACAATAAAGGTTCCAGCTCTTTAACTTCACAAACGTCAACAGATGAATGAATCAAAGGAATGTAGATGTTCAAATATAGGCAGAATGGTGAATGTTTCACAGTGTGTAAAGTGGCTACTCAAACCAGCCACTGACAGACTTCTTTATTCCCTTCTCTAAATGTTATTCATATCTGTTGTATTATGCGAATACAATATTTCGGTACACATATTACAACAGAGATGAAGATAATTTTAGAGAAGGTAATGTAGAAGTATATGCATCTACAGGGCTTATGACCTATCATTAGCTGGTTTAAGTGGCCACTTTACACACTTTGTAACATTCACCATTCTGCCCATATTTGATCATCTATATTCCTTCAATGATTTCATCTGTTGATGTTTGTGAAGTTAAAGAGCTGTAGATGCCTAGACTTCTATATTACCTTCTCTAAAATTATCTTCATCTCTGTTGTAATATGTTAATGTTTACAACTCCGCAGGGAGTTGAATCCAGTTCTTGTCTACAGAAATTTGGTCGAACTCAAAATATTGTTGACAATATTTCGAGTTAGTCAAAATGTGTAATATTAGTAAAAATAAATTTTTATTGCGCCGTTTTCGTAAGTAATCACTTCAAGATCGTTGTACATTATATTTAAATAAAAAAATAAGGTCTATCTACAAGCTTACTCTTTATTACAATTAACAGACAAATTTCACTAATCATGTTATACACATAATATGGTACTTTTAACAATTACATCTAAAAAGTAACACTTTTAGTGTCAGGAAACAATTTTACAAATAGAAAATTTTTAATTTTTTTCTGAAAAGGGATTCAATTGCACAATTACGAACTTCTGAAGGCAGAGCATTCCACGCCAAAGGTCCGGCTATTGCAAAAGCCCTATCGCCAAATTTGGAACTCTAGCTGCGTGAATGAGGTTGTATCACTTTCATACAGCAGAACAGGAGGCTGAGAGGAGAGTGAGGCCCCTTTATGCCAGCTCGTCTGGAACGCAGAGTTCCTGAAGGTATTAAGGAGCCGTGTTATGCATCGCCTTGTACATTAACCGACACAGCTTGCAATCGACCTTCTCTGGTAATATAAGAATTGGATCATCCCTTGTCTACATACATTTTGACAAACTCTGTCTCCTCTCAGTCTCCGAAGGCATTTCGAAGTCTTTCAAAGGGATGAATCCATTCAGTTCATTAGTTTTGAGCCACCCTTTTGTGTGAATTTGGATGAAATGACAGTTAACATGTTAATTAAGCGGTTTTAATAACAGAATATAAACCTCATGCATAATTTAAATACAGATACACAGGTGGGTTTAAGGTTATAGATTTTATTGATCAGAGGGAAGTTTCGGGTTTTCAACATATATTCATATAATTTTATGTAAATTGCAAAACACACAATCCTGACCTTTAATAATTTTGCGAACAACTAACCATCAAGCAAGTTAAGATAGGATATGTTAGATATAAAATTTTATGAAGTTTTGTTATAAAAATGTAAACTCTTTTCCTCTCATAATTATATAAAATCATGATTTGCAACCCTTGTTTTCACTAGTATATAACATAGAAATTTGTCCAGTTTCTCACCAGTCTGACAATGTCGGTGAGGACAAAACCCGGTCACTGGTAAAAATTATAAATAAAAGTGGAATAAAACTATTTATGTATTATTTCATTTAAATTATTTATTGACAATTCTTGATGAAATTCCATTGTGATGATGTAATAACTTATATTTACATATAAGTTATTAATTTAAAAAATACTTGGTAGGCTTCCACTTATTTATTTTGACCAATTAGCGCTTTCACCCTCTAATGGGCATCTTCAGACTGGTGAATATTATACAGAATAATGATAATTTATATAAAACTAAATATTATCTTAAGTGTAGATAAATTATCCTTACACTGTATAATATTCACCAGTCTGAAGATGCCCATTAGAGGGTGAAAGCGCTAATTGGTCAAAATAAATAAGTGGAAGTGTACTAAGTATTTTTTAAATTAATAACTTTTATGTAAATATAAGTGTTTACATCATTATTTATGTATTGTTATTATTATAGTTAATTCTTGTTTGCTAATTCTTGTTTACTATGAATATGTTTTCCCAAATAAAATACAATGAATATCCAGCCTTTTTTGCAATATTTAGGCATTTTCAAAACATTGTTGATTGATATAGACAGCGTTTTTTTCAATTTAGTACCTTATTAATAATGAAGTGAGCAGAACAACAAAGAATAAAATAAAATAATTTCTTTATTATCATATTATTTCAAGTTTATTTTCCTAAAGTTTTCTTCCCAAAAAACCTAAGCGACAATTTAAAATTACAAAAATTGAAAATATGCTTTTGCAAAGGTTTTTTACTGTGGCCTTCCTTTGAGTATCAGTATTTTTGGCTAATTTCAAAATTGCGTTTGTTTGTTACAGCATTAAGGACAACAAAGGATAAGGGGGAAAATGGTGTGGGCAGGGTGTGGGGAGGGTTTTTAGCGGGGGTGGAAAAATAAAGAAATAAAGCTATTTTACATGCGGGCAGGGAAACTTTCTTAATAAACATCTGCAAGAATTTTTGAAAGAAAAATTATATCACTAGCGCCAGTTGAAGCGGATTTCTGCCTCTTTCGGAAGAAGGGGTGATTTATACAACGGAGGGTGGTTTGTAAAAATGCTTTTAAACATCTTAAAACAAATTAATATCTTGTGTTATTCAAATTTTATTAAAATTATTTTATTGATCGCATAATTTTCAAACAGTTGGCCTTTTTAAAATCAAATATGTTCATCATTTTATTTAAAAAATTATTTTAGTTGGTTTTAAAAAGTTTCTACTTTGAACATTATTTTGGTTTTACTGTGTATAAAAATGAGTTTAAATATTATATTTGAGGTGTTCTTACAAATTTCACAGTGGTTTATATTCCGGAATATTTGTTATTTCACAAAGGTTTCTTTTTCCAACAAATGTTCTTAATTTTATTAAAACATGTTTACATATTTCTATATTTTGTTTTTTTAAGAACAGTACAGAGTAATCGCATCATTATAAAATAAAACAAGTTATAAGAAAAAAGAATATTAAAAAGGGGTAGAGGAAACAGGAAATGGTAAATGTGAAAAGGATAAAAGGGAAACTGAAAAAAGAAAACGGGAAAAAAATTAGTAAGCAAATCAAAAAGGAAAACGGAAAAAAGTGGAAATGGAAATAAAAAAAGAAAACATATAACGGAAAAATGAGAAGAAGAAGGAAAATGGAATCTGGAAAAAGGAATGAAAAAATGTAAAGAGATATTTTTAAAGAAAATAAGAAATGAGAAAGGGTAGAAGAAAATGGAGAAATAGAAAAGGGTAAAGAAAAAATAAACGAACAAATAGCAAAAGAAAGAGGAAAAATAAATAGGAACAGGTAAAAAAAATAGAAAAATAGAAATATGAATAAGCAATAAAAGACAAAAAATATTTTAAAAACCACATCATGGTTTTTCATGATCAAGGAAACTATAATTTTCAAAAAAAAAATAACGATGCCCAATTTAAAAAACGGATACTTCGCCTAATGGGTGTTGTTTGAAATGAAAGCCTACAAACCGTCTCTCTCTTGAGGGGGCAGGTTTTTAAAAGTTTCATCATGACGCCCATTGCACACGACACACGAGTGGCCCCGTTATTACGATCGTATCTCTAAATTTAAATCCCCACTAAAAGTTTTTGCTGTGTTTTCACAACACTGTATTTGCATGATTATAACATGTCTTTTTTTCTGTGTGTGATTATGGAAGTGACAAAAAGTAATAGCGTACTGGTACAGGGATTATAAACTAAAGATTGAGGGATTCTGGCTCAGCGTTTTAAAGTAAATTATTTTTTTGCAATGAAATCATCTTTAGGCTTACCGCGTGCACATATTTTCCGTGGCGAAAAAATCGGGTATTAGTCCCTTGTCTTACAAACTAAAGATCAGAAGTTTGAGGTTCAAACCCTACTCCATTCTAATTTGATTCCCATTTTCTACCCGTCAGTTATTTACTACTCGTTGACAATTGCCTTAAAAAAGAAACATAAAAAAAAAAATTAACATGAATATGTTTGAAACTGAGTTAATATTTAATAATTTCTCTCTGTATATTCATCATTGTATATTCTCACACGTAAAAAAAAATCTAATTTAAAGTGTCCTCGGCACGGGTAACTCCAGTTAGGTTACATTATTTTTATATTTTTTATTGTTTAAATCTGAAAAAAAAAAAAAAAGAAAAAATCAAAATCTTAAAAACGCAAATATATATTTTTTTTTAAATTCCGATCGTATAAGACCCCCTTTTAGTTTGTTACCTACACCCACCTCTGTCAGTACCTAGATTTTGGTACGTTTATGTTTTGTTTACAACTACATCTGTATATGGTAAGATCTGTGATTAGTGCTTAAAGATAAATCAAGTGGTCTTAAAACAAATTGAAGTATTTTTGACTTGAGATTTATAGTTGAAGGAAAACTTTTAAGTAAAATACTTTCATCTGATGACAAAACCTTATTTGAGTAAGAAATGATGACAAAACCTTATTTGGCGGCCTCCGTGGTGTAGTGGTCAAGACGCTTGACTCACAGACGGAAGGTTCCGGGTTCGATTCCCGGTGAGAACACAAAAATGCAATGTGATTTTTCTCAAGCCTGGGTGTTCTGTGATGTAATTCACCGCTGTAATTGGGCCTCCTGGCCTGTTGTGGTGCAAAAATAAAATAAAATAAAAATAAAAATAAAGAAATTCTCGAAGAGATAATTGCAAGTAATTACTTGATATGACAAAATAAATTATTTCACTTGAATTTTAAGTCGGATTCTCGAATCGCGTTGTAAAGAGCCTTCAAGGTATTATTTTAAGGCAAATATCGAATTGAATTTAGTTTTAAATTAACGTAAAAGAGTTTATTTTGTCATCATATGCAAAAGATTAAAAATAAATATAGAGTTATATTTGTACCCAATCAAAACCATAAAACAATTTGTCGTATAGTGGCGATGTTTTCAAATTAATGTCCCAAATTATTTAATAAAAAAAACAATATTATCATTTTATATTATCACAATTATTTAAACGCATGTATCGTTCGCAAACACGTTTCTAATTTAGACTGTTACTAAAAGGGATACTATGTAGCTGTTTGTCTATCAGCCGTGGTTCGGTCCCAGATAAAATATGTTTTGTATTGTTTAGTTAATGGGGTTTGTCCGTCACACGTAACTACCCCCGAGAAGTGACGACATAGAAATAGTTGGGTAGTTAATAATTGAATGGATTTAATCGATATCGGTAACTAATGGCTCGGACGTGTTGGGAGTATCATAGCCTTAGTTAAAATGTTGGAAAATTTTGTTTTATCTTATTTGGATTTCTGTTATTTGTATCATGTAGATTTTTCTACAGGGATGGAGCTGCTGAAAAGATGAGATTCTAGGCATTTATTTATTTATTTATTCACACTCTTTATCAAAATACAATTCCATATTCACTTTGCCCAGCTAACAAGGGTACATACCCCGTTCCAAGCTAGGCAATTACATTTTAATATATTATAATACTTAACAAATTAATATAGAGCACGGACAAACAAAATATAAACTTATTCGGATACACATTTTGATTTATATACATACAGACATACACATATATACACACATGTATATATAAATATACACATATATACACAGTACATACACACACACGTACATACACATACATACATTCATAAAAACATAGACAATTTATTTATGCGTTACTTCATAGTTGTCATCTATAAATATATATTTTTTAAATTATTCCTTATTTTTTATATTTTATTTTTGACATCCAGTAAGGTTCTCCAATCCGTGGCATGCATCAACTTTTCTGACTCCCTACGACCAATGTCATGAAAGAGCGAGGTCAACACCTTCCGTAACTTGACAACACTCCCGTCTTTCCACGATTCTGGCAAAAGGTTATGGACCTTTTTGCCTACGTTATAGTGTTGTCTCGATGCCAGAACAGTGTTGACCCCTTCACTTAGTATCAGATCCCTATTAGAGTATCTTGTATTATGGTTGTGGTTGACGCTTGGGTAAATGTCATTTACAGTCATATTTTATGCTTTAAGGAATTTATTCATTCATGCGCATTTGATCTTAATTGTCCTTTTTTAATATTCATAAATATTTCATTATTTTGTAGTTTACTTTTTATGCGCAAGGTTCATTCACTTCAAAATGTTAATTGAAAGACGTTGGTTAATCTAACCTCTTTGTGTAAATGTAATTAACTATCAAACAAAGGGTACAAAATATAAAGGATAGATGTCAATTTGCATTTGTATTAAAATAGTAATGGCATCTAACGGCAGTTCACATGGTCTAAATTTGAAACTAAGGCTGTACTTTCCAAAATAAAAAATGCCTACAGCGGATAAAGGGTGAATTTCAGAATTGGAAATGGAGCGATATTTTAATATAAATAAATACCTTTTAAGTTAATATAAAACAGTATATTATTAATATTTAAAGCATTTACATTGTGGTCAAACATTTTGCAAAGTATTACTAAATATTTGCATGTAATTATTTATTTTAATAGAAATACAGCACTTCTGCTAATTACAATATATTTTGAATTATATGATTAGTTAGCTACAAAAACATGGTGAAAAAATAGCACAATAGATTGTTAAGGTCCATTAAAACTATGGTAAACAAAGACGAATAAGTCACTAAAATACATGACGAATCTTAGTTCGAGAGGGAGAGTCTAAAGTTGGTAATCTCAGCATGGAAAAGATCCACCTCTCTCTGTAGGCTGTTCAACAGACCAATCATTTTTCTCACAAGCATCAACAACGGTAAATTAGTCCTGCATTCTAGAAAAATAAATGGGGTGTGTTGCTTAGCTCTAAATAGTTGCTCGGTACATATAATGTTATGCGCTCCAAAATGTTGACATTGTAAATTAACGCGTTTAGAAGTTTAAAAGCCATCATAAGCATGGCAATGCTCCTTCTGGCCGGCAAATTTGTGATACTAAGTATACCTAAAAGGAACAATGTTGGGTACTGCAATGGGTAGTATCCATACTCTCTCATGTAGAGGTAACGAAGAAACTTACCAACTTACCTTATACATGTATAACTACTTACTGAATTTTCTCTATCTACCGGTTTCGAGACATTCCCGTCTCTTCCAATTAAACCAACATGCAAAACACACTATACACCATCACTTTAGTTGTTGCACAAAAATGTAAAACCAATTTGCAATGCATTTTTATAAGATACCGTTACATGCACTAATGAGGCTGTGAAGATATTTTATGTTGTGGGAGAAATAGATTTTAAAAAAGCATGTTGATTTGATTGGTGTCCTGACAAAGAGACGGGTACGTCTTAAAACCAGTAGACACAGAAAAGTCGGCAAGTGGTTGTAGGACTTTGCGGTTGTTGAGAGTTGAAGCTCCTACCCCAGTTAGAGATTGACAGAAGACAAGAGATTGCGATATTAAATAAATACATGACACCGTGTAGTGGAGCGCGAGAGTAATGGAGACGAGGAGTTGAAGTTACTTGAACTACATTTTGAAGCTGAGCGGCTGCGTTGAGCAGTCTTTGAGCTGGCTGAACTGACTGACGTTAAGTGGTCGACTGAACTGAACTGGGCGTTGACTGCGCCCTGTGGACTCTTTATGGACCGCGTTCCTTTGTTGTTCATATCTCGGACGGTGTTAATGTAATGCAGAACGATACTCTTACTCGATAAAACGGTGACATTGTTTCATCGGTCATCGCACCATTTCTTTTTCTAAAAGCCTTGAAATTCTTTTTGGAAGCCACCAGACCTGTATATCCGACAGAATCTATAACAGGGCCACGGATAGTATCAAGAAGCTCCATTCGGTAATCATAGAGAAGAGCAGAGAGACAAAACTACAGGATATGTTTAGAAAATTGGTTAGGATATCCACAGCAGCACAAAGGGGAGTCAACAATATTAAAAACAAATAATTTTAGTCTATAAACAAGTAAAACATTGAACTCCTTCATCGGTCAACACAAAACCCGACCTTTCAAAGCGGTATCAATATATATTTGTATCGTGTCGCAACCATTGACGTACTGCTTTCTTTGTCCTGACTCTACCCATTAGAGCCGTATTGAACATTCACGACCCTATCCACCTAAGCACACATCCAGTAGAACAAAAGTAACCTATGGACTTATTCATCGGGCAGAAACGTTGCAATTATTCAATCGGGATGAATAATTAACCACTTTCCACATTGTTAATTGCTTTAACCGACAGGCAAGTTTCAGTTGCCGAAACTCTAAGATCAATAATCAAATTGATTCAATCAACTATATTACTTAAAACGTACTTGTATAAACAATTTCTGAGAAAATATTTACTTTTTAAAAAATAAATAATCATCTCTTTTGATTTGCTGTGTCAACGCGTAATTTAGTTACTTAATTGTTGATGTTACCACTGCTACTACTTTAAGTACTGAATTTACATTTTTTATACATGCAACTCATTTGATACAAAATATTCTAATCCTACCTACATTCTTCCATTCAAATTGCTGCTGTTCTACCGTCCTGTTTTGTGAAAATTGTTACTCTGATAAATTTTTATAACAAACCTGCATCTGCATCTTTATGACAAAGTGCCATAATTGTTACATCTATATCTCGTATCCGCGTAATAGTAAGAATGAAAAGTTTCATAAACGAACAAACGGAAGAATTTAAAAGTGAGTAAACAATTTAAATACAGTCCACAAAACTCCTGCTGTTATCAGTGTACTCGTACAAAGCCTGAAAAGTGATGAGCTGAACTTCTATTACGACATTTTCGACCGCCCCACAGGTTTATTCCGACATACATTCTAGTCTATTTCTAACATGGATAGACCTGAGATTTTGGTTTATCTGGTCGTACCACGTCTTTATTGGTTGTCCTCGTCCTACGTTGCCATTCCTTTTTGCCATTCGCTTCACCATACTTTTATCAGTCATTTGTTCTAAAAACAGTTAAAGTAACCTTTTCTTAATCTTATAAATTATATTTGATTTAAATTTTTTAATGAATATTCTTGATGAAATTTTATTATAATGATGATATTACATGTACTCCCACATATAAGTTACTAACTAAAAATATTTGGTACACTTCCACTTATTTGTTCAACCAATAAGCACTTTCATCCTCAAACGGGCATCTTTAGACTGATAAATATTATACAGTGTAAGGGTAATTTATATACAATCCAAATATTACCTGTAGTGTAGGTACATTATAAAAATAAGTTGAAATATATACAAAACGTTATATTTTCATAGAATAGAATCCTCTCCTAAAAAAAAATTACTTGTTATATTTTTACTAATACTAAAATCCCACCAAGCCACTTTTTGTAGCTTGTTGGTGATGATTATATTTATACTTACTTAAAAATATTATTTACATTTTTAAAAACAATTAATAACAGATAAAAATTAACAGCCTGAAATGAACACTTTGAAAACATATTTATATATTTGTCTACAACGATTCGGATTTACTCAAAATATCTTTAGATATTCCCGAATCCCTTGAAATACGTAGCTGAATAATTTAACAAATGATTCATTCCAATATTATTCCAGTTTCAGAATACATTTTGTAATAGCTGTATCCGGATGGAATAAATATTCACGGATATTGTAAAACTCTGAAGAAACTTCGTTAGAATAATATCACGATAATAATTACATGGGAATTTGCTTCGGAACACATTACGCCCTTTGACTACGCGGTCAAAAGGACGAAACATTCACTGAGCAACTTTGCTTGGAAGGCTCCTTCGAGATTTAGGTAAACTTTGAAAGTCAATTTATATTTCCCGATTTCGAGGCAAATCACGTAAAAAGGAAATATATCACTTCACGGTGACCGTTCCGGAAAATTCTTTTTTAAGTCTTTCAATTTTAAATGGTAAATGAAAACGAACTTATAATAAATAAGTGCGTAGGTTGTAGTAGCACTGTTATCCATATCGATGCCGGAAAGGAAAACAATACCAAGCGACATGTAGCAACTTTACGG
This sequence comes from Micrasema longulum, assembly GCF_059751315.1. Classification (NCBI taxonomy): domain Eukaryota; kingdom Metazoa; phylum Arthropoda; class Insecta; order Trichoptera; family Brachycentridae; genus Micrasema; species Micrasema longulum. Next base: position 95,210 of record NW_028278126.1, read on the forward strand.
AAGAGCCGATTAAAGCTTTTTGTTTTTTTTATTTATTAATAAATAATCTCATAAAAACACATTATTTTATTTATTGAAATAAGCGGCACTTGATGCTTTTTACATATTAGTTGCATATACAATAAAATATATTCATGTAAGTGGAATCATAAATAAAATACAGGATATAAAATAAATTATTACCAAACAGTTATTTACAAATTAGGAATAAAAAAAAGGTACAGTTTAAAATTCTATACCCAGATATAAAAATATTTAAAAAAGTAAATATTTGGTCATAGTAATATTTCAAACCTTTAAAAAAAAAACTAAGAAAGTAACACATACTTATAAACAAGTTAAAAATATTTTTTAATTAAAATTACCCAGATAAAAAAATATTTAAAAAATAAAATATTTTGTCATGGAAACATTTCGAACATGTAAAAAACAAACTCAGAAAGTAACACATACTAATAAAAAAGTTTAAACATTTTATAATACACTGATCGATAAAATATTACATTTTGTGTTTTTGTGTTTTGTGTTTTTATTTTGTGTTTTTATTTAATATATTTTTTTTTATATATATATATTTTTTTTAGTGTTATATTTTCTCAATTTTTAAAATTGTTCAATTTTTTATTTATTTTATTATTTTGTTTTGCATTTTATGTTTTATTTTTATGTTATTTTGTAAACTTGCCAAACACAAGAGCTAGACTCTTTTTTGGCAAGTTCAACCTTAAGTGTTTCATTTTTCTACTGAATGTATTGTTTATTTATGCTAAAATAAAGGTTTTTTTTAAAAAAAAAAAAAAATGTAATATTATTTAAAACTCCTACTTATGCAACTAGTATAAATAAACATATTAATGCATACAGATACAAAAAATTGACAAAGAGAAATATTTTGTACTTTTTGATAAAATCAAGAAAAGAAAAAAAAAATATTAAGAGAGAAATTTAAACAATTTCAAAATGTACTAAATGATAAAAAAAATTGTTATCTAGAACTATTGGGTACTGGCTTCTCCTACCCATGAAATACAGGTGCATTGCAAATTATTTTATTTATAAACACAAATAGCTATCTGGGAATATCTCCATAACATCATCGTCCTAGAATTCAAAAATCAATTTCCACTTACGAGGGTTAGGTGAAAAGTTCTCGGCCTGACCCAAAGATAGCGTTGCAATCAGCAAAAATTTATATTGCCTGCCTAAGTGCACGTGTCATTAGTTATTATGACAAGTTTCAACTTGTTCTCTCAAGTAGTTTGCTTACACGAATTTTAGCAGTGGACGTTTTGCGTGGTTTTCGTTAAAATTTATAAACTTGAATATCGTGCTGTCAAAAAATTCTTCGTTCTTCTAAAGAAATTCATCCGAAGATGACAAAAGTTTACAAAAACTCTGTTCCTAATATGTCAATCGTTAAAAAGAGGGGCAGCTGAATTTAAACGTGGTCGCACGTCCCTCGAAGATGACTCACGTGAAGGACGGCCAAAAACCGCCACCACATCGGAAACCAAGGTGCATGATATCGTATTGGACAATAGGCGAGTGAAGGTGAGTGAGATAGCTGAGATTATAGGGATATTGGAAGAAAGGGTACGAAACATCTTACACAAGTCGCAAGAATTAAGAATGCGAAAGCTCTGCGCGAGACGGGTGCCGCATTTGCTGAATGCCGATCAAAAGCAAATGCGCAAATGACTTTCGCAGCATGTTTGAACTGATTTAATAGGGATCCAAACAATTTTGTGCGGTGATTTGTCAATATGGATGAGACATGAATCCACCACTACACGCCAGAAATTAAACAGCAGTCGAAACCGTGGGTGGAAGCAATGTCGATCGAATCTGCCGGAAAGGTCATGGCCAGCGTATTTTGGGATGTAAAAGGGATCCTGTTAATTGATTACCTTGAAATAGGCAGAACAATTACAAGCAAATATTACTCCAACCTTGTTGACCAGCTGGATGCCAAAATTCACAAGAAGAGGCCTAACTTGAAGAAGAAAAAAATCATCTTTCACTGGGACAACGCACCTGCACACAAGAGTGTGCATTGGCAATGGAAAAAATATGGGATTTGGAATACGAATTGCTCGACCATCCCCCTATTCTCCTGATTTGGCACCTTCAGACTTTTATCTGTTCCTAAACTTGAAGAAATTCATTTCTGTGAAGCGTTACGCGTCCAATAAAGAAGTTTAGAGGGCCGTAGATGAATATTTTCACAACCTTCCAGACTCTCACTTCCGAGAAGGAAGACTGATGTTGGAAAAACACTGGACAAAGTGTGTTAAAGTCAAGGGAAGTTATGTAGAAAAATTAAATAATTTTTTAACTGAAAATCACAGCCCTTCATTGTCAGGCCGGGAATTTTTCACCTTACCCTCGTATATGAAACAAAACACTGCATCGCGTCGCGTTGTTGGAAACTAACTTGAAGATTATACATGAAGATGATTAAGAAATAGTCAGAAATAATTTCATTTCAAAACAAAAATAAAATAAAATTTAGGCATGTAATAGTTATTCGAGTGCGGTAACTTGCTGACACAGAATATTCCAAAGTTCTGATTCTACATTAAGTTGTAATTAAGTCTAAGGCTCGGCATGAAGTTTGTTAGGCAAGATTCCCCGAAAACAGAATATTTCTATCGCAACATATTCTAACTATTGGAAAGGAACTAACTTCTTTACCCGCTAGATTATTGATTGCGTCTGTTGTTTCAACTAGTACTAATAAATTATTATTCAGACTCTTAGCACATTTTATAATATCCACAGCTAATGGTGCAGAGGACATTCAATGGTACGACAATTGCAGA
>NW_028278127.1:0-36538 GCF_059751315.1 Micrasema longulum
TATGTTTGATACCATAACTGCGTATCTTAAACAGCTAGCTACTAAAAAAACAATGATCCATTTGGTTGATTTATTACTCTTTTTTAGGTTACTGGTTTACTGTTAGGTACATATTAAATGCGATAAATTAATTTTAAGTCACCATTTTTTATCGATAACAGTAATATGCATTGAAACAATTTATTCTGTTATTTTTATTAATTAGTTTTAATATTAAAATAAATAAAACAACTTTTTTTTTAACCACTAATTTTTATTTTTCACCAACCGGTTTCAAAGCAAACAAGCTTTTTCGTCAAGGTTTACGTAACAAACGAATTGATTCCTTTTTTTATTTTTATCATGTTCACTAAATACTACACATGGACCCAATAAATCAAATCTATTATTTATTATTTATTACAATATTCGAGTTTTTCCAAATGTTTAAGTGGCCACTTAAACCATCTTATGACAGGTCATTAACCCTGTAAATGCCTAGACTTCCATATTCCCTTATTTAAGGTATTCTCCATCCCTGTTGTAATTTGTTATTATTTATTGTTAATTTGCTGCATACCTATGCCATAATTTCTTACTTAATTTTCTTTTGCTATTTCTTTATTTTCTGCTGATTTTACGTATCTTTACTTTCTTCACTTGTGTACAGGTGCTTGGTAGTTTTTTTTAATACTTTATTAAAGGCGTAAGTGGTAGAATAAATCAATATATTAGAGTTTTAATTTGTTAAATATTTGCTCCTACCTGTATTGCAAAATATTTTTTCTTTTGTTATATGTAATGTAACACGACGTCACACCACAGTTAAAAGTAGGATTTTCTAGCACTGCATTTAAGGAGATAATCTCAATAATCTTCAGAAACGCTCATTCCATTTTTTTCCTGTTTGCTTCGTGCTTATATTATTATTAAAAAATGTTATTTTTATTTGGCATCATTGAAATCTAAATTATACAATGTGTTTTTCTAAAGAAAACCTTTAAAAAACCCACATTTTGAAGCCCGTTATGTAGAAAACAAATTACCCGCTGCAAGAAGCTTCCGTATTGCAACAATTTAATTTATTCATCTTTTTTATTAAGGTGAAGAAGTCATTAAACCATATTCTTACAAGGAAATCATGTGCTCATTGCTGTGAATGCATTTACCAATTTCCTGTGTACATTATTTCTTTCAAATATGGTCGCAAGAAGCAATCACGGCGGCATTTTTGAGCAAAAAACCGTTTTGCGTACGTGTCATGATAGAATGTCAAATTCCGCGGCGGCCATGACAGTTTTCCAAAGAATTAGTTCCATTTACGAACTGGCGGGACGGACGGACAATCACGAACACGGATACACGTGCCGCCATTTTGTGTGAAATTATTCAAACGCGGAATTTCATAGTGTTCTGGAAATGCTTAGAGGAAAAATTAAAAAGATCATAGATAATACTATAAAACAAATTACCTAATATAATGATGATTATTTGTCGTTGACCATGGTTATTTGTTTTATTTGAAACAAGTTATGATTTGTGGTCGATTAAAGTTTTACTAGCTGCTTTATCGAATATATCTAAGGCGCTTCAAGGAATTCTTCTGACCTCCATTACAAAAAATATTAATAGAAAATAAGTAATTATGTTTACTTAAAACATAAACCCATTGTTTTTAATTGCTCGCTGTAGTTTTCCTGGAAAACGCCTCCATGTTGGTTTTTTTAAAAATATTATTGATTATTTTAATAAATGTTACTAAATATTTGTATATAACCATTTACCGACTTTTTTGTGTACACCTGTTTCGAGACGTACTCGTCTCTTCGTCAAGACACCAATTAAACCAACATGCAAAGCCCACTATTCACCTTCACCATATTTATTGCACAAAAATATCAAACCAGCATGCAATGCATTTTAATAAACAACCCTTACATACACTGATTAGGTTATGAAAATATTTTATGTTGTGGGAGAAATAGTTAAAAAAAGAGGGAAGAGATAAAGAGAAGGGTGTGAGTTTAATAGGTATAGAGTGAACATTAAAATGGAACATCGTATAATGGGCTATTTTAAATGTAGTTTGATTATTGATCAAAGGAACATATTTTTAAAACTTTTGTAATGCGAAATATATCCATATTATTTACTTTCAACCTTATATTATTTTTATGTAAGATTTCAACTCTTATATCTTATATTTAACAAAAATATCAAAAATTTTCGATGTTCTTCTAACGTAAATTGAAGGATTAGAATTGCATTTTTATTGGTAAACTCCTCAATTATTTAATAAACTATTTTTGTTTTTATTATTAAGGAATAATTATTATTTACCAATATTATTATTTGTATAACAAACAGGGTTCATATTATTCGGTAAAAAATAGAATACATTTGTGTTTTGTGATCTTCCCTTCATCCCCTCAATCTTTTTTTAACTATTTTTCCATCAACGTAAAATATTTTCATAACCTAATTAGTGCATGAAAGGGTTGCTTATTAAAACCCATGACCTGTTGGTTTTATATTTTTGTGTAATAACTATGGTAAAGGTGTATAAGGGGGTTTGCATGTAGGTTTAATTGGTGTCGGACGAAAAGAAGAAACGGGTATATCTTGAAACCGGTGTACATAGTAAAGTTAGTAAATAGTTACATACATATATTTAATAACATTAAGTAAAAATTTTGACCACAAAGTTAATGCTTTAAATATTAATAATGATTATTTTAATTATGAAATTAAAATAGAGTGACATTAGAAGCTTGTATAGCACTGATCCCCACCTCTAAAAAAAAATTAGATGCTTTTAGTAAGGAAATATTGTTAATTCAACAATGTTTCGAGTATGTCCAAGTGCTTGCAGACCCGCTGGATCCTCTCCCTAGGGTGTTGTTCATTTTTAAAAATATTTTCAACAGAGAGGGAAAACATTTTTGAGAAAGGAATATGGGAGTCTAGGCATTTACAAGGCTTATGACCTGTCATTGGCTGGTTTAAGTGGCCAATTTACACACTGCGTAACATTCACCATTCTGCCTATGTTTGAACATCCACATTCCCTCAACTCTTCCATCTGCTGACTTTTGTGAAGTAAAAGAGCTGAAACCTTTATCATGTGGGTGAGATTCATCCGGCTGAACCAATTCACCTACTAGGCAACGCATGAAATCCATTTTCCATTTTTTATGCTTTTATTTTTACCAGGTAGTTAGTTCAACAATGTTTTGAGTATGTTCTAAATGCTTGCAGACCGGCTGGATCCTCATGTTACACAGTGTGTAAAGTGGCTACTTAAACCAGCCAATGACAGATCATAAGGCCTGTAAATGCCTAGACTCTAATGTTCCCTTCTCAAAAGTGTTTTCCCTCTCTGTTGCAACAATTTTAAATGAAAAATAGTGTAAAGTTAATATTTGAAGCAATAGCTTTGTGGTTATTCATTATATTAAAAAAAATAAAGCTATGTACTCTTTTTTTCTACGATATATTTTATTGCCCTTCAACAAAAAGAAACATTGTTGTTTTTTTTATTTTTTTTTATATCCTTTTAATTACTAAAAAAATACGATTTAATCTTTTACATAATATTTTATTTTCTCTTTCTTTTGTTACACGAAAATATTATAACTGTCTATTTATTATAGGAGCAAAAATTCATTAACATTAACATTTGTATACCGACGAACAGGCCATACTTTTGTGGTATTTTTTGTTTACTATCAATATGTATTTCATTGCTATGTAATAATCCTTTATTTTTTAAGACTCTGATTTACCTCTTATGTTTATTGTTAAAAAAATTAAATAAAAATAAAATAAAAAAATTAAAACACTTTTTTTTTAACCACTAATTTCAAATAAGTGGTTAAAAATAAAGTTGTTTTTTTTTTTTATTTGGAAAAAAGTGTGTTTATTTATTATTTGTCAATGAAAACTTGTTCATAATAAATTTCGAACGTGAATTCACAGTCTTCTAGAATATTATTATAGATGGTCGCGTCTGTGCTGCTTTCTTCACGTTAAGCAATACCTTTGTTATTGATATTTTGTAAGTTCATTACATAAATATATAATTATTGTCCATTGACTTGTGCTCTTTTTGCCGCGTGCCGGTTTCTTGCGAAAGTGGCATATGTACGAATGTGTTTAATTTATGCCTGTTTCGAATTTGAAGGTTAGAACCAATATTCAAATGTTAACCTGTTTTCAATAATATTAACCACGTTGCAACAGAAATTAAGACCTTATTTTTTGAGAAGAAACTGTGAAAGTCTGGGTATTTACGGGGCTTATGACCTGTCACTGGCTGGTTTAAGTGATCACTTTATATATTACTAACATTTAACGTTTAAATACGGAAATTCTATATAAATTATTTAAAGTTCATACGGTAGACACTATTTATAATTTAAATTCCATTATACAAATTTATAAAGAAGAAAAAAAAAAAAAGAAATTGACACGAATAAGTCACTCAGATACCAAAATTAGTATTAAAATCCCCAGAATTCCTAAAATGTCGGCCTCGTGGTGTAATGGTTAGCGCGTTTGCCTACCATGCAAGAGGTCTTGGATTTGATTCCCGACATGGTTAATATGAAATATTTATCAAGAAAGGTGTTTTTACACTAGAATATTTCATAGTCCCTGGACTAACGCCTGAAGCGTAAAACTGATCATCGTACCTTTATGAAACAAAAATGATCGATACACGCTGCGATTGGTGTATCAGTGCAGTGCCTTATGCACTATTAGGTGCGGAAAGAGAAATGATGATGATGATGGAATGTTTGATTGTAGATTTTGTTTTATTTATTTTATTTTATTCAGAAAACATACAGTCATACAAAATAAGTATTAAAAACAACAATTTTTTAACATAAAAAGACCAATAAAGTTTTCATAAATTAAAAAGATATAAACATTAAATGTGACAAAAAAATAAAAAATAAATAAGAATTTTATGTGAGAAAAGAATAATTGTTGACATTTGCGTTTTCCATGGAGGTAATAAATTAAAATAAATAAAAATACCGAATGTACACTCCGAGCCATTCACGCTCACACATGAACGCACATATAAAACATACACAAACGTATACATTACATGCGGCACATATACATAGCATAAACCACTCAAGATGCAGATTCAGCAACTATCCCAAATAATCGACCCCATGAAGAAATTTTCTGTACAAATGCAACGTGCAGTTAAAAATGTCTACATCAATACTGAGTCCGTTATAATTAAATATATATATTTTTATATGTATAATATATATATTTAAAATATAAATATTTTATAAATATAAATATATGTCCGTATATATTTTTTTCAATTACTACGATGGTAAAGGTGTATAGTGAGATTTGTATGTTAGTGTAATAAGTGTCCTGACTAAGAGATGGATACGTTTCGAAACCAGTAGTAATTAAAAGTCGTTAATCAAATATTTCTACGCATACTAACATTTATTCATCACTCTACAGACTGCGTTAATAATTAAGTAATATAACAAAATACATTTGATACGCAGGTACGTACCAAAATTTAATTTTAAAATACTAACAAAAAAAATATTTTATCAATATTGATAATTAACCAAATGTTCAGAAAGTGATAAATTTCAACCTCGTTTGAGGGCCAAAAGTAGCAAGGAATATTTTTAAAAATAATTTTAACTTTGAATGTGATCCAAAATGCAACTTTTTAGACCCCTTTCACTATGATGTCTAAAAAAATTAAAAACTTCATACATCATCGGCCCAATCTGCATATTTGCGAGAAAATAAAAAAAAGACAGTGGATAAAACACTCAAAAATCAATGGCATTTAATATGCTGATAATAAATATAGCACGCTCAAAAATAATGTAATTCGCAACAATAACAATCATTATTATTATTTATTTATCTCTCTCTGAATCAATTATACGATACGCCATTACTTCCTGGGGGTTATCAAGTGAAACTAATATTAATTTTATTCAAACCTTGCAAAATTCTATGATCAAATTGCTACTACATAAAGATGTATACCGCCAGAGACACAATATTTCAATATCATTAATGTATAAATTTTTGAATAATTTATCTGTTAGGGCTCTACTTTGGTACAAATTAATTTGTCAGCATGCGTCGCACTCCGAGTATAAACTCAAGTTGGTACATGATTACAACACCAGGTTTACTAGTATGGAAGGGCTAGCTGTTCCTAGATACTGCAATAAATATGGCAAAAGGACACTGCAATACAGTATACCTAAAATATTTAATATGTTACCAAACAATATTAAAAATACTGAGTAAAATACAGGAGTTCGACGTTTGCTCAAATTATGGTTATTAGAAAAAAGTTTTTTGTATTAGTGATGGTTTTTAATTTTTCAAAATGTAATCTGTAATTGTTTTTCAAGTAAAATTATTGTTAATGTAGGTTAAGTGTAAATAATCAATGTAATTTATAAGAACCTGCTGACGAGTTGTATGTATGCAACTCAGCAGGACTTCAATTTAAGAATATTTTGTAAATACTTTTGAAAAATAAATAAATAAAATAAATTATAATGCAGTGGTGTCAATGTGCAATCATAACACTCGTCAAAGGTGCATTTATGGACACAATTATGCCGTTTCGCAATTTTGAAATTGTTATATTATTCATGGGTTGACGCAACAAACATTTCACTTAGAGAGTGATTTTGCAATGGATAATTAAATTACTTGATTTAGTGTATGTATTTATGCGTCAACGTATAACGTCTCTCAACGAAAGAAGAAATGCTCACACTTTTGTATCAATTTAAATTTTTCGATTTAAGTTATGTACTGACAATTCTCGATGTAATTTCATCGTTATGATTTAATAATTATTTTTTTATTTTTTTATTTTTTTATTTATTAATAAAACATATAAGACATGAATATCATGATATTATATTCCCAGGAGTTGTACGAGAAAACTCATTTGGGACGGTACATAAAAAAAATAGTACATTTCTTGTAACAATACATAGTATACATTTAAACAATAAAAATTTTAACAAATTTTAACAATCTATGAACTTAATATTAAAAAAGGAAAGAAAACATTTAAACAATCTGTGAACTTAATATTAAAGAAGAAAATAAAAACATTCAAACAATCTGTGGACTTAATATTAAAAAAGAAAAGAAAAACATTTAAACATTCTGTGAAATTAATATTAAAAAAGAAAATAAAAACATTTAAACATTCTGTGAACTTAATATTAAAAAAAGAAAAGAAAAACATTTAAACCTAAAACACAATATAAAGACTATTCACAGAAACTGAGCTAAAAACTATCACTTTCAAAAAGATCCAAGAAATAGGTCTTCATTTCTGGTCTTTGAGATTTACCACTCGACATTTCATTTTTAAGGTCATCAGGCAGTTTATTAAATTGTATACGACCAATGTATTCTAGAGACCTTTTGCCGAACTTCGTGGAACAAAATTTAGAAATGTGAAGATTTTTTGCATGTCGTGTATTATAGTTGTGAATTTCATGATTAAATGTAAGTTTTAAATTTGTGTGAGCAGAAAAGTTTATGATGTTTGAAATTTATATTATAAACATAAGTTATAAATTTAAAACACGTGGTAAACTTCCAATTATTTATTTGCCCAGTTAGCGCTTTCATCCTTAAATGTGTATCTTCAGGCTGGTAAATAATCCTGACAGTGTTTCTTTTTTTATTTATTTTTTTATCTATACGCCTCCACTCGTTTGCAAGTGATTTTGGCTCTTAGAAACAAGAATAAGAAATTTAAAGAATATTCGCTTCAGTGAACGACAAAAAAAACAATACCCACGAAAAAATATAATATAATGTGAGGTAGTTAAAATCAGTATGAAAAAGTTATGTGAAAATAAAATATTACTACCGTCTAAATTAAACGTAAACATAACATGAAATTTTGGGCCAAAAGTAAAGAGGAATATTCAATTAGACTTATTTTTTAAATTTGGCAAATAAAATTAAACAAATTCAAATATTTTTATTATTTGTCCTTAATAATTTAGTCAGAAGTAAATAAGTATCTAAATCATTCTGGGCGGGTAAAAATTTTACGTTTAGAGGGCCTTATAGTGTTAGGATCATTTATATAAAACTCAATATTATATTAAGGTACATAAAAAAAACAAGTCCAAACAGATACAATACATAATATTTAAACTTATATGTAAAAGAGTTACTTCATCAAAGCAATTAACTTTGCCGGATATGTTTAAATAAGTTTTTAATGTGATTTCAGTTCGCTATATTATTTAAAAAGCGATGAAAATTTGATCTTAGAGTAAATTGAGTGTTTTCTTTCATAACATTGCGTTAATTCACTGATCAATTCAACTATCCAGTTTTCTGCATATTCGGATAACGTGTGGCATTCATTAATCCGGATTGTTCGAGTTTTTTTGTACTTCTAATAGTGTTAAATTTTATTTATACTTCTTATCTACTTTCATTATTCAAATAAAATGTAATGTATAGAATTAAGAAACAGTTAACGTAAAAGATAAACAAATACGCGGTGAAAGTAAAACCGAACGGTATCCAAAGGTCACGTCAATATTACATAAAAAAAGTTTACGAACATTACACAACTCTACAGCCTATTAATATTACTTAATATTAAGTCACGGAGTGTAGAGTTTCTAACAGACGATTAAGTGTGAAAAATTCAGGGTCTATTAAGACGTCGCGTCGTTATGTTTTTTACTTCGAGATGTGACAAGACGTTGATCTCTGTTCTATGGAACATTAAACCGCCACACTCTGTGGCCTGTCCGTAGAGTTGTTGAAAACAACGAAAAATTGTGGCTTTTTAGTGGAATCTTTTTAAAACATAAAAAAATGAGTGGCTTGCTGGAGTTGTTTAAATAACAAAAAGTGAATGGCTTGTCAAATGAGTGGCTTTGATTGCTAATCATATACTTACTTTGACAATACTCTGAGAAAATGATTTCAGATAAATATTAAAGTTCTTTTATATGATTTCATAAAGATTGACGGTTTTTACATCATAAAAATCGCGACATTAAATCACTTAAGAAATTCAGATTTTTAAACAATGATACAAAAGTGTATGTTGTACAGTGTAAATAAATGTACATTTAACATTATAAATTCACATTCATTTCAGAATCTTCGTTTTTTGTTGAAATACAAATGCATAATTTGATTATTTAATGATCAAAAGACACAAGGGATATTATTTATACAGATAGATACAAAATAAAATATAACTAGACCAGCAATCGTTTATCAACGGCAAGAAGAATGATAGTTCACAAAGCGTTTTTTAACACTCGGATTTTTTTAGCAAACAAATTTAAGGTAGTTGTTTGTTAAGGATTCCGGGTACTAAAAGGGTGAAATAATTCCATTTTCTGTAATTAGGGTTCTATAAATAATGTTTACACCCATGGAGATTAGTATGTAGTTGTATGTATTATGTATTTTTTCTTTTTTGTTACGTTAATTATTTTATTTGATTACAAGTCTTTAAAACGGAATGTCAAGTAGACAAAAGTTAGTATTTTAAATACCTTCTGCTCGCGTTCAATCGACAGAATAAAGGAGAAAATAAATAAGAGAACATTATTCACTAATTTGTTGTAAAATAATAAAGTAGAGTACAGATATATATGTATTATTTTTTTGTATCTTCGTGATCTCTTAATTTTGAAAAAAAACGGGCATAAAAAACCGGTCATGATAACACCCAATACATGAAATAATATTAAATAACTCTTAACAATGAATCAATTGACAATATTTTTTTCAAGGCTGGTAAAACAATGACGTATAATCAACGATGCACAGGATTTTTATTGTCTTTTTGTTGCCCATGGGAATTAAGTCAAAGAATTTTATCTGACGTAAAAATTTCACCAGTCGAACGTTTAATTTTTAATGAAATGATTCTTTTGATTATTCTCACGGAATTTAGCGCGTTCTATTCATAAGTGGTTCTAGAAAATTCTAGGCATTCTGAGGAATTTATATTTCCTTTTGTTAATTAAGAATATTTTTTCTTGGTGACATAATTGAGCTACGAAATTCTAGTTTTAATTTTGAAATGAATATTTATTTAATTATTCTTAAGTGCAGATTAAGGAATGTAAAATTAAAGCTATTTTCATTTGTGAGATTTATTTATTTTATTTATTGGGAATATCAACAGTAATACATGTAAAAAAATACAACAAATAAAAAATACAGAGAATAAAACCAATGACAGATATCCACAGAAAAACATGAAATACTCGCACAATTTTTTTTTTTTTTTTTAAATAAATATTTGCGTTCTTATGATTTACCCAAATATTTAATTTTGAGGGCCATTTTCAACGAGTTGTAAATAACTCACTATTAGAAAATGGAATCAAGTTGGGGTATAGTGGGATTCGAATCACAGACCTTTGGTCCGTGAGTCCGAGACACTAGCCACAGGACCACAACCCGATCAAATTATGCTATTGTGTTTGGGTGAGTGTACGTGTGTGAGAAGGTGGGCGAGGGGGTGTTATAATGGAATAAGGGTGGACATTTGTATAAATATTATTGCACAAGTGTCAAAAATATATAAAATATTAAGAATTAGAGATGAAATAAGACTTTTTAAAGAAACTACGTTTAAGATAAAAAGGTGTGATTTAAAAGGCGCATTTGCAGATGTTAGAAGCTAGGTTGAGTGATAATTAAATTCAGATTTTCGAGACGAATTGTGGTCTCGTGGTAGTCGTAAACTCCGGATCAAAACCATCGTGGTTCGAACACCGCTCGAACACAAGTATTGTTTTCTAACACGGTCGTTTCCTACCAACAGATAATGGCCCAATGTAACATCTCAATGTTAAGATTAATCATAAGAAAAAAATATCTTGTAATTTTTAAAATGACAAGTTATTAACACTGAAAATTCACATACTTGTCCAAACAAAATCTCAATCTTGGTTAAAATATATTTTTAAAGTTTTTATTCTATTGTGTAGTTAGAAAAAATACCAAATAGCAACAATCTTCTTTGTACGAGAAACTCTGATATTCTATATCGCATCTTATCGGTGTAATGATATTGTATATGTAAAAGAGTATTGGTGATCTGTGAAGTATGATTAAAGAGTTTTTAGGGCCTTACTTATCAACTCGGCGTAAAGTTACGCCAAAGTAAAGTGATATAATTCGGATGGTAATACCATCCTTATTCTACAATTCTACCACTATAATAAGTATGGTATTCCCATTCAAGTTATACCACTATACTTAAGTGTAACTTTATTCCAAGTTTATGAGTAAGGCCCTTAATGTAGTCTTTCGCATCTAATCGGTGTAATCTTCAAGTGTTTCTAGAGAAATAAAAATATTTTCTGAAGAAACTCCGATATTCTTCATCGTATCAAATCAGTATTATTTGTAGTTGAAATAAAGAATCTTCGATGTTCTAAATCGCATCTAATTGCTGTAATCTGTAAGTTTTCCATTTTAGAATTAATTGTAAAAAAACTGATATTTTCTGTCGCATTTAATCAGTTTAATTTAAAGGCATTTTTTTCAATGTAAATAAAAAATCTCGGATGTTCTCTATTGCATTAAATCGCTGTAATCTGTAAATTTCCTTTTAAAGATCAAATGAAGAAACTCTGATGCTTTCTATCGAATCTAATCAATGTTATATGTTCTGATAAAACATTATTTTACTACTTGATTTCATTACTTACAGAAAACAGTTTTGTTATTAACGGTTACATGCAATATTTAAAAGTAGTTTTCCCATTTACAGATTTTTCTTACAATCGCGGAAGTCAAACTGGTTGATTATTTTAGTGTTCAACATTACAAGTTCTAATGGTGCTAACAACTACCCACTATATTTAATTATATTCTTTAAAAATATCCTCATTAATCTTCTATACACACCGAGAGTGAATCGGACTGTCACAAAACCGTACAAAAGTTAATCTTCTGTCTATGTCTATGTCTTGTATGATTTTTCGATGGTTTTCTCTTTATAATCAAACGCGGAAAAGTTTATATGATGGTCCAGAGCCAAAATTCTCTCTTTTTTTTAAAACTACTCATTTTATTTCGATCGCTTGATAACCCAACTTTTTAAATGGTGATTGGATATATTTCTTTCAAACGATTTTTTATTGTTTTATATATTTGCAATATCAAAATTACGTCTTTCACATTTCTATCACTCACTAACATTAAATACTATGTAACTGCGTAGACTTCCACACTCCTTTCTCAAATATATTATAATAATTTTAATAAATGCTGCTTGTTTTCACATTTTTTGTACAAGTGAAGGAAACTTACGATTAATATTATTTATTTATTTATATAAACGCCCAATGGGCATTTTTATGGACACATTTATGCATAGAAAATTATTGTTAAAAAAATTAGAAAGACTCAATGGTTTATGGTAGACTTTGTGGGAGTGGAATCGGGAGAGAGGAATTTATAATTCGATTCAGTGATCGTTTGAAAGAAGACAACTTGTTATCAAAGAAATCAAGACTGGTATGTTTGTTGACAGACCTAAGAATATGGGCATAGGGGAATGAAAACAATAGTTAGTTCTATGGTTATCGGTATGAAAGAGTAAGTTTTGTCTGAGGTTTCTAGTTGGGATATTTAATTTTACTAAGCTCAGTAGTTCAGTAGTATAAGGTCGGATTTATTTCGACGGTCTTGAAGAGAAGATATATTCAAGTCAGTTTCTAACTCATTATCCGTATATAAGTCTCTAGATAAGCCCAACCTCCAGCCTATCTTTCTCAAAAATCGATGTTGAACTGATTCAATATTCTTGATGTGAACATCATAATATGGAGACCAGCAAACAGAGGAATACTCTAGGTGCGGGTGAACTAGGGAACAGAAGAGAGTTTTAAGGGTATTGATATTTTTGAAGTCAGCTGCGCTTCTGTTAATAAATCCAATATTTAATTAAATTAATATTTCGTCAAAGTACGGCGAAATTAAACTAGTAACATTTCATTCCTTTCTCAAGACGTTAAGAAAATTGTGACACTCGAGTATTCCGTTCACGATCTTAAACGAATTCGTGTTCTTCATTTAGAAACGTTGTGAAAGATAACAGAAGTCATCATATAATAATGTAAGAATCGATGTATGACAGACGAGGAATGCTTTCCTTACAATATTAACATTTCAGTATACTGTTTCGACACGTTTCCTTCGTTCAGTGTACGACATATACGAGTACTGAGATGGAAACACAAAAAATACCAATTAGGTAGATAATCTGTGTATGTTAATCCTCTTTTTAATGTTGACACGTGTTTCGACTGTGCAAAGAGATTCACCCATAGAACAAAATTGTCCTTGAATGTGAGATGTAAAGCATGTGTACTTTATAAAAGTAACTAAATTATCATAAATTAATTTGAACATTTATAAATATAAAATAACCGTGTTATTTTTTTTCCTTCCTACCGGTTTCAAAGCTACACGAGCTTCTTAATCGAGAATTAATTTATTTCAACAGAGAGGGAAAACATTTTTGCGAAGGGAATATGGAAGTCTAGGCATTTACAGGGCGTATGACTTGTCATTGGCTGATTTAAGTGGCCACTTTACATACAATGTAATATTTACCATTCTGCCCATGTTTAAACATCCATATTTCCTCAACTCTTCTATCTGTTGACTTTTGTGAAGTATAAGAGACTTCCATTTTCCCTTCTCAAAAATGTTTTTCCTCTCTGTTGAAATAAATTTAAATATGAATAACTCCCTAGGGAGGAAATCCAGCCAGTCTGTAAGCATTTGGACATAGTCAAACATTGTTGGATTAATTAATTGACGATGAATCTTATCTCATTTTATTGTACAGTGAACACTGAATATTCTATCGAAACATGTTGATCTAATAAGTCAAGTCTTTTCGTCGTGTTATTCTTGTAAATATGGGAAGTGTGAAGTGAGATGGAAGCGGTCTTCAAAACTAGAAAGTAGTAGACTAAAGGAAATATTGTTTATTTTGTTATTTATAATTTTTTATTTACTATGAATCACTTTTTTAAATTTACTATGAAGGAGACGGGAAAAGTATCCTGGAAAGAAAATAAATATAAGAAAGAAAGGAAGGAAGGGATTTTGATGACATATAATTACATATTAGACGTTTCTTAAAGTTGGCCAAGGTTTATATAGTTTTTCACACGTTTGTATTTACAATACGTATATGATGATTGAAAAATCAAGTACAACTTACTGATATTAAAATTAAACTAAAATAAGCTAAATGCTAGAGATTAAAAACTCAAAGAAAAGTTTTGGTCCTTCGAGCCGGATATGTTTTTTTATTATAAGCTAGTCTGAATCTTAAAATAGAAGGTTGCTTGCTGTGTTTTGATGGTGTTAAGTCACGTAAAAGTTACGCAATTATCAATTTCGTCACAACATTAGGTATGCACATAAATGCACAAATTCCTACGGCACGCTTTGTCAAAAGATCATGCAAATTGGACATAACCTGTTTATGTAAAATATAATCAAACTCGTAGAATGCTGTGACTTAACCTAACCGATCTTAAATTAGGTTTACACATTAACATAGTGGGGCATTAGTTTTATGAATATTTAATTATATCCGTTGACTTCTGGCTCATTCATTTGTTTCGGAGCAAATTCCCGTCATCCTGATGAATAATATTTAAGGAATGTTTTGAATATTATAAAAGGTAAAGTAATAAAAATGGATAAAACTATGAACGTATTTTTATTGTTATAATTAAAATGCAGATCCATCAAGAAATGTCAGTAGAAAAACTTAATCTATTATGAAATATTTACTTAAAAGGGAGTTTTCACACTAGAATATTTCATAGTCCCTAGACTGGTACGTGAAGCGTAAGACTGATCATCTTACGTTCATGTATCAAAAATGATCAAGACACGCTGCGATTGGTGTACCAATGCAGTGCCCTGTGCACCATTAGGTACGAAAAGGTGAGTGTTTTATAAAACCGTTTCATAATATTTCTGGTTTTCTGCGATACATTTTTATTTATACATTTTTAAATATATACTGATGTGAATTGAGTGCTGTGCCATAGCATCTCACTGCTCTTACAGTGACATGTTGAAGAGCACTGATCTAATGTTGCTCCACTCGTTATCAGTGAGTAATAGTGAGGAGTTAGGAAGGAGAATACATGTAAAATGTAAAGCACAAAATCTAGTTTTGTTTGCGCATGACGGGAAACTTGCGCATAAATAATAAAAAGCACACGTGGAACCTGACTAACATATCAAAGAATGAGAAAAATGCAAAGACAAATTATTATTATTGAAATAATTTGGCAGTCGAATGTTTTAATATATTTTTAACATTATGGGGTAATATTGTGCAAACAATTAAAATAATATGATTATTAACAAAAATGTTATTAAAAAAATATGCTACCTGGGGAACCATAGATCTTCTCTCAGGCACGGAAAGATTATCATCAGTTTGAAATCAAGTGTTTATTTCAAATTAACGTACAATAATTTATAAAGTAAAAATCTATATTCAAAATAAAAATTCATTGAAAAAGTAGGTACGTATTTACAGAATATTAATGTGTTTTTATATCCACAGAAATTAATTCTGGTATTTATATACCTTTCGAGTTTAGATTTATTTCATTAAAAAGTTTTCACCGATTAAAGCAAAGTTGGATAAATCCAAAAAAATTTTTTTTTATGAAATTGATTTTTTAAAACCGTTTACACGTTCATGACTTTCCGTTAACACTTTGTATCCCGGTCCCATATTTTCACGTGGTTTACCAGCTGTCTAAAAAAGTGCATTTTAATGACATCTAGTGACTTTTATTAGTCCATTTTCGATGCTGGTAAACCACATGAAAACACGAGACCGGGGCACGACGCATGATTATTATAATCACGTGTTAACACGGCTCCGGGATACAAAGCACAAAAAAAAGAGTGAGGCCCTGTATATGTGCAAACATGTAGCTCTTCATAAAGGCCAATGTTGGCAAAACTATCAAACAAAAATGACGTATTTAATTGTTTCAAATAAATATGAGAAGTTTGAATTGATTAACCTTAGTATTTTCATAATTATGACACTTTTAAGAAACCCTTCACAAAGCAGGAAATTTCACAAAAATGGGCCGGGCACAGGGTAAATTCTATGTGTATTCGGCCGGTACTCAAAGTGTTAATAATTCATATTTGTTTCTAAAAATTTTTGACACGTTTTGGATATGAGTTGCAAATTGCAATTCCCTAGTTTCACCAAAAAACGTAAGTTTAAGGTAAAATAATTATTGCGTTTTTGTCGTAATGGCAATATTTGTAGTATGAAACAGTTTATTTTGTCCCTTTTGATGAAATCCTAACAATTATTTTATTGGAAACCCTTTTGACTTAACTTCTTGTGGTGCAACTGGGGCTAACTGAATTTGACCATATGAGTGACTTGTTTCTAACCAGTTCTACAATGATGAATCGTGTTTTTGAAAAAAATTAAAGCCGTGCGTGTACTTGATGATATTAATGAATATAATACATCATAGCAGGTATAATCGTGTAAGAATGTTAGTAGAACGTGGGAAATTAGTAAAAGAGTAATGTCGACTTTAAAATTACACGTTATTCAATAATTACAAAACATCAAACTGTTTTTACTGTATATGAATCAGATAGAATGATTTGTTAGATTCCATTTTATAATTTTTTTTAATACGACTTAAACTAATAAAAATATCAAAACAAACATTTGTTATAAGTTCGTTTGAAATGTAAGTATAATTAATAAGTTTATTTTTAGATCTAAAATTGTTGCAAGGAGAAAACATTTTTGAGAAAGAAACATTGAAATACGGGCATTTACAGGGCTTATAACCTGTCATTGACTGGTTTAAGTGGCCACTGTAATGTTTGTTTAAATGTTTAAACATCCACATTTCTTCAACTCTTCCATCTGTTGACTTTTGTGAAGAAAAAGAGCTGAAACCTTTATCATGTGGATGAGATTCATCCAGCTGAACCAATTCACGTACTTAACAACGCCTGAAAACAATTTTCTAATTTGTACTTCTTCTTTTACCATTTAGTTAATTCAACAACGTTTTGAGTATGTCGAAATGTTTGCAGACTGGCTGGATTTTCTCCCTAGGGAGTTATTTAGATCCAAATTTGTTGCAACGGAGAAAAAAAACATATTTGAGAAGAGAATATGGAAGTCTAGGTATTTACAGGGCTTATGAACCGTCGACAATTAGCAGTTTTATGTGGACAAAATTGGCAAATTGTTTTCAGGTGAATTGGTTCAGCCGGATTAATCTCACCCACGTGATAAAGGATTCAGCTCTTTTACTTTACAAAGGTCAACATATGGAAACGTTGAGAAAATGTGGATGTTTAAATATAGGCAGAATCGCGAATGTTACACACTGTGTTAAGTGGCCACTTAAACCAGCCAATTACAGGTCATAAGCCCTGTAGATGCCAAGACTTCTATATTCCCTTATTTAAACAGTTCTGCATCTCTATTGTAATATGTTCACATATTGTATAGATTTCGTTGAACTCAACCTAAAAAATAACAGGTGTGTAATGAAACGAGTTTGTTCTTTTGTTTTATAATGTTACCTGCATGAGTTACGTCATCATATTTCTAAATTTGTAATGATTATTATTATGTGACATACGCAACGTGACGGTATTTAAAATGGTCTTTTTGCTAGATCACAGAGAGGAATCAGAAATAAAATCAATATTAAATGTAAATAGCCTATTTAAGAATGATTTATAAACGTCCTAGATCTTTTATGTATTATAGATAAACCAGTGTCAAAATAAACTCAAATTATTCAAAAATAAAAATTACCTATAAAAATCTAA
This sequence comes from Micrasema longulum, assembly GCF_059751315.1. Classification (NCBI taxonomy): domain Eukaryota; kingdom Metazoa; phylum Arthropoda; class Insecta; order Trichoptera; family Brachycentridae; genus Micrasema; species Micrasema longulum. The sequence goes on from NW_028278127.1 coordinate 17,917, forward strand.
TTAATATTTTTTTATTAAGGAACAATGACAGTTTACTGGACAAACATACGTAAATTATTATTATTATACAGGTAGATTCTTTATTCAATAAAATACATATGTTTTTACAGTTTTAATTTACTATTTTAAAAAACCGTGAAGCACTAAAACATATTTGTCCCGACAAACTATTAGATAATAGTTTGTCTTCGGGTGTTCAGACATTATTTTTAATTAAGATTAAAATAAAACAGTCAAACCATTATTTGTACACACATTAAATAATGAATACATATTCTGTTTTTTTTTATTATTTGAAAACAACAAATTGTATTAAGAAAACAAAATACAAACCAGATAAAATGGTGTAATTTTTTTTTAATGTTAAAGGAGAAAAAAAATCGACAAACAAATACATAAATGTATATATTACGATTTTGAAACTTTGGAAAATAAATTGTATGTCATTATTAATGAAACCCAAGCAAGATAAAAAATAAAATAAAATCTAAATTTATATCCACAAAAAAAAATGCTTTTTGAAATATGTAAATAAAATAAAAAAGAAAGATAAGAAAACATTAAAAGGAAAAAAAACGAACGATATAAATATTGGGTTCCTTAAATGAAAGTTTTACATAAAAAATACATCAGTATAAAAGCAGCTTGTCCGCCAACCACATTCGTAATAAAAACATAACTTTATTTTTACTAAGACATGTTTTCAAATCAAGAGGCAGCATATTAAATATTTTATGAACAATATAATTTCAAGAACGCTGTACATATTTATTTTTAATGCAATGCAATGTGATACAAAAAGAAAAAAAAAAGAACAACGGGTAATAATGCGTGTGTAAAAAATCGGAAAAAGAAAATTGAAATTACAATAATTAGAAAATTTATAAAAAGTCATTAAAAGCGTAAAGAAAAATGATTTTTAAATTCCCTTAGTGAGTTTGGATTTTTTAAGCCATGACTAAGGAACAGTCACGTTTTGAAACCGGTCCGCTTATTTAATTTATTGTAGTGATTTTATACAAATCAATTACGTAGTTTGATATATATATATATATTTTTAATAATATAATTGTACATTTTTTCATTTTTTTTAAATTTCAATTGTTTCAACTAAAATCCCACCAAGCCACTTTCTGTAGCTTGTCGGTGGAGATTATATTGATACTAACTTTTATTATATTATCTACATTTATAAAAACAATGAATAACATGTACTACTTAACGGCCAAAAAGATCAAAATATACATGTATATATAAATTTATTTTTTAAATACAAGAAAATATATGAAAAATTAAAATATTTACACATAAGCTACTATTTAAATATAAACTTTTGATCAATTAGTCACTCTCTTATTTTGTTCTTGTAACAATGTGAGTTAAATTTAAGTTCTTTCAATGGCAATAAATTAAAAATGCTAGGTACTAAATATTTGAGAGTTCTATTACCATACTTATTACATACTTTTGGTACTACCAAACCATCATTATACGTAAAGCGTGTAATAAGGTCCTCGTACAGGCAGAGTTTTGATTGTTTTGTACAGGAGATCATTATAACTTCTTAATTAAATAAATACACCATAATCATTAAAGTTTAAGTTCGGATCTGGTTGTGATTTTCATTAACATAACTGTCTTTAGTTTCAACTCTAGTACGAAAAGTGAAATTTCAAGGTGTGGCTAATGTACATTGTAAGTGTACGTTGTTCCGTAAGTTATCTGGTCGATTCGTTATCTAATAGTTATTACACAAATTAACACGTCCAGTTTAAATATTATTTATGGCCTTAAACTAGTATTTATAGCCTAGAGATTATTACACAGAAGAACACGAACTACGTTTGTCACTGCGAGAAATGTACATATTTTGTAAGTAACAATACAATATGTACAATGAGACGTCTGTCGTCTTTCCTTAAGAAAACGGGGCCTCGATTACAACGGGAAGTTAATGTTTATCTTCAATGTTATCTACAAAGTAAAATTAAGTTATTGATTGATTGATTGATTTGGTGTTTATTTTGTAGAACTCCATATTTAAACTTATAATATTAGAAATCAAACACTGATTTGAGTCTACTGAACAATTTATTTTATTTTTACAAATATAAAAAATTTAAAAACAAAAACTTCGTGACAATTGTTTCGCCTTGTTAGGGCATTTCCAAACGAATGTGAGGATTTTGTTTTTATATTTGTAAAAATAAAATAAAGTGTTCAGTAGACTCAAATCAGTGTTTGATTTTTAATATTATAAATTTAAAATTAAGTTTTCTGTATGAAACGCAGAATAGGGATACATTTTTTTATTCCAAACATGGTAAATTATAGGTTACCGACGAAGATACGTTAAATGTTCATGCAAACATACTCATTTTCGTACACAAATCTCGGTACTTCATTAGTCCTAAAGCTCCTATATAGACATCCGCGAAAAATTTCAACGCTAATCATTTCATGGTTTACCTCTTCGTTCTAATTTTCAACGCACTCTCTTTATACCCATCCAAAATTCCCTTTTCTTCTCTAACTCATATATTGTCCACGCGGCTCGACTGTGGAATCATCTCCCATCCACCATCAAAGATGTTACTACAGTATCTCTGTTTAAATCACGTCTGAAGAAATATCTCCTTTCTCTTCCTAAATCTCTCCTTCTTTTCTGTTTCCTCTTCCTTTTTTTCTATTGAGTAATGGTATTGATTTAAGATAATTTTTCATAAATATATTTATTTATATTTTTATATACATTTCTTTAGCTTTTTTTCTGTTAAATATAATATGTTTTGTTAAGTGACTTTACAAAACATAATATATTTGAAAAAAAAACTTTTATTTCATTAGTTAGTTGGAAGGAATTGCCATTCAGCAATAATCCCACGAATGTTCAATAAATAGTATGTACAAAAAGTTAAATAAAAATACGTTTATTTGTACAAAAAAACTTGCATAGGATTTTTCATACTGTGATGAGAACAAAAAAAAACATTCAAATTTAAAATATTTGATGTACTTGGATGGGCAACAACTTATAATTATTATTATAGATAACTTCTACAGCGCCATTTTCATTTATTTCATTTCATTTCATTTATTTATTTATTCAGATATTTAGAACATTACAGAACAAAGACCCAATTCATTCTAAATACAATAATAGATCACAAATTACAGTAGATAGTTATGTTATTAAAATAATATAACAAAATGTAAAAAGAAAAATTAAAAGTTAGAAAGTGCTTTCCTAAGGGAAGGCCCACTGTCGTGAAATATGTCGACATCCGAGGCGATGCGATTTAGTAGACATTTTCATGATATAATACCTCAAGGGTGCTTTATATAGTGATTCAATAAATAAATTAATTGAATTGAAGCTTCTAAATTAGCAATTTACTTAAAACTAACAATTTATTTTGTTATCACATGCTACGGATTTATTCAAATAATTTACAGTTATTAGTCCTGTGAATTCCTAGATTACAGTGTTCTCTGTAAAGATTCAGTTAGCAAAAATCAGTTTAATTAAGAGTTTATTCCACTTTTAACCTTTAGAATAAAGCTTACAATTGTTAGATAAGCAACATAGGTAAATAATTTTCAAAACAAGCTGGGAATGCTGAGATTTCCAAACAGACGTAGAAATGGAAATAGAGAGTGGATGATGCAATGGCATCTGTGTAAGTCAATACCCAATATAAATCCGTACAAAAGTAGGCCTGCAAGTTATCCGGAAGCCAATGGCTCACTTTGTTATCAAACTTGTTAGATAACTATAACTTGGTCCCATAATATATCTAAGGTATTTAGATTCAGCCTGGGTAATGATTTCTATCGATATTGACTGACGAATCAAACAAAAAATTTTAGAGTCTTTGGATCTCGACACATTTTTTTAAAGTGAGAGATAATATTTTTGAGAAGGTAATACGGAACTCTAGTCGTTTACAGATAGTATGATCTGTTGCCATTGACATACTAGTACATAGACGCGCCCTATAGAGTAATATATGTTAAACATTAGTGACACGAAAACGTACTCATATTTTAAAAAATATATAAAAAAAATAGTATAATGAATAACCATAAAGTTAGTGCTTCAAACATAAAATTTATAATGAAGTTATTATAACATTATTTTTTTGAAAACTGCATTGTTTTTGTGTAATTGAACCGACTTCATGAACTCGGCAATAGTTATTCCCACGTATCGGATATATTTAGTGTAGGGTATTTATTGTTTCTATAATTAATGTAATTATATTTATTTATTGATACATTTCATAATATACACAATTTTTTGTTCACTTTGCCCAACTGTATGAAACAGTACTTACGATTTTTTTGTTATATTACTTTAAAATATTTTATTATTTAAATCGTTTTTTAAGTTTATTTTTAAATTATTTACTGAATATTTACTGAAACTATTTAATGAATATGTATATTATATGATTTTTAGTTTTTTTTTTTTCATAAATCTTTTATGATTTTTAGCTTTAATTTTTTTTTATAATCTTGGGTAAAAGGAAATTTATGTTTTTTTTTAAATATATACATATCAAGCCAAATATGTAAGTATTATATTTTTTTCGTAAAAGGCAGACTTGCCGTTTATGTTACTAAAATAAAATAAATAAGTATGTTTTGTATCATATCTTTATTAAAAAAACGTAAATCAGTAGATTGAAAAATTTGTCCAAAATATTATAATTAATTCTATTAAATGAAAAAATTATGCTTAACTAATTTGTAAATAATTCGTTCTGAATAGGAATAAGTTATGCGCGGATTTGTAACATTACCGTTGTGTTCTAACAGTACGAACGGCCGGTTTTAAATATCAGTAACCTTATTATAATTCAACAGCATCGCTTCAGAACTGGTTTGTAACAGATCCACTTTCCATTTCATGGAAGTCTATACGACAGCGCAAGGTGTATTAAAAAAACACCTTCGGTTTCACGACCTTCGCCCGAGACAGACGGTTCTTGCAATACTATTCGTGCATCAGATGTATAAATTTACTTCTGGGACTTTCGAAACTATTATCAATAAAAAAATATCATTCAAGGTTGTTTTCTGAAGTCGATCCGGGGGAAGATCGACCTTTGCTCACTGAGACCAGACACATCACGAATTAAATTAATCATTTAATTAATAATAATTTAATAACCTGGAATAAGCATCACAAATATGAAATCCCACGTACAATGTGCAGATATTACGCATTGAAAATATTAAAAAGAAATTCGTTTAGTATCTGTTTCCGGTTGAAACTTGGGTTTAAACCCGATCAGTATATTCAAATATGTAAAAAGCATAACTTATTACCTCTGCAAAAACGTCGTGAAATAGCTGATATAATTTATCTATTGAAAATTGCCTCTGGTTCAATTGACTGCCCTGAACTACTATGCAAACTATCCATTAATGTTTCTTCCAAAGTACTCAGGAATAACCTTCTTTTTCACATTTCTCTTGTTTCATCTAATTATAGGCAAAATTCATATTTATGGCGAACTTTTAATGATTTTATTGTATTATCAAAATCATTAAACATTGATTTATTTGCGAATAATCGTAATGATGTGCGGCATTTGCTCTTGAAATAATTTGTAGTGTTTTTTCTTTTCTTTTTTATTTCTATTAGATTACTGTTCATTTTATGTTTGAGAATATTTTTTAACTTACTGTGATGTCACCCTTACAGGTTACACACATTTAACAAAATAGTTTTACTTTTAAAATTCACATTCTACTGTTAATAAATAATATTTTTAACATCTTTTGTAAAGGTTGTCTGAGTCTTTTGTTTAGTTTTGTCTAGTAGTTTATTATATAATTTTAGTCCATGGTTTATTAGTCTCGATTGTCTTTTTCTCATTTTAGAAGGTTGTATATGATATTTTTCTGATATTCTCGTATTGTGTTCATGTATACTACAGTTTTTTTCAAGTTTTAATTCTTTGTCTACAATTACATCAGTGGCTAATTTTTTAATACATTTTAAGGATTTTATTTTATGCTTACCTCTGACAACTCATTTTTTTAAAATGCTTTAAACAAATATAATACAATAAATAAAAGATCCCGAGTAATTCCGACAGTTCAGCGTCGTTAAAAGCGACAGTGCAGCCAACTTAACCATACTAAAACACGAAGCGGTAAAATAGCACGGTCGAAGTTATCACCTACTCAAAATGCGAAGAGTGTTAATTTTAGGCTTTGCCTTAACTTTTTAACACGAGCTCGTGTTAAATTATTTGCGAACTTAGAATCAGATTGATAGTTCGAAAATAAGTATTTTCACGGCAATATTCCATTGTTTCAATCAAATTAAACCATTCTGTAAGAAGTAGTGATATTTTGTGAAATATTATTTTTAAAAGTGGTTTCAAACTAGAACATTTTAATGTTCCTGGACTGTCACCTAAAGCATAAAACTGATCCTAGATACGCTCCAATAAATTTGCCAATGCAGTGCCTTGTACACCACTGGGTTTATATAAGAGATTATTTATTTATTTATTTTTTATTTATTTAATTTTACAATACGCCCAAGGGGCATTTACAAAAAATATACAGTTAAGTACAAACATAGTGCTAAAAAATTTAAAAGATAAACAATACATTTAGAAACAATAAGAAGCATACTGCCATGCAAAATAAAAAGTGAAACTTTACATAGTAAAAAAGAAAAAAATAATTTTATATGGATATAATAAAAGTAATTGAATTAAAAAGCAAATTGTAAGTAACTTGTAAAGAATTCAAACAAAAAAATAAATACATTTTCATATGCTTATAAGTATAAAAATAAATATACAGGTAACTACAAACAAGAAAGTAATAATTTTATAAATACACAACACATTAAAAGAAATAAAAAAAGATTTTATATACATGTAGAAACAATAAAAAGCAAACTGCAATGCAAAATAAAAAGCGAAACTTTGCATAAAAAAAAATATTAAAAATATGAATATAAGAACAATGTTAAAATTAAAAAACAAATTGTAAATAACTTGTTAAGAATTCTAAATATATATATTGATGATTATAGTATTTTGACTAATGTCTTTTGTTTCTTTGTCTACAGTTGTGGCCCAGGAGAGCTTCAAATGCCCCGATGATTTTGGATTCTACCCTCACCACAGCAGCTGTGACAAGTACTGGAAGTGTGACAACAATGCTGCTGAGCTGAAGACCTGTGGAAACGGTCTGGCCTTCGATGCCTCTGACTCCAAGTTCCTGACAGAAAACTGCGACTACCTTCATAATGTAGAGTGCGGTGAAAGAACAGAACTTGGTAAGAAATTTTTTATTTTTTTTTTGATTTTCATCTAGGAAAATAATGTCAACTTGATTAGTTACCTAGTTGTGTGTACCAAAAATATAAGATAAATTCTACGTTTATCGGCAATTTTTTTTGTGTTTTTTTCAAAACTTTATATTTTTATCTTTGCAGAGCCTGCAATCACCACAAACCACTGTACTCGTTTGTATGGTATCTTCGCTGATGAGAACAAATGTGATGTCTTCTGGAACTGTTGGAACGGAGAGGCCTCCAGATACCAGTGCTCCCCTGGGCTCGCCTACGACAGAGAAGCCAGGGTCTGCATGTGGGCTGATCAGGTCCCAGAGTGCAAGAACGAAGGTAAGGAACAAAACTTCATATCTCTCAGAGAAGCCATTTTTTATGTAGGCCGACCAAATCTTAGAGTCCAAAAACAAAGGAGAAATACAGTATTTTTAATGGTAAAGACAAATAGGGTTCTTCGTTCGTGATGTTTAGATTTCAAAAACAAAACATAATGGTTGATAATCATATTTCAAGCCTCCTAGAAAAGCCAGGTTTTGAATGAAGATTTACCAAGTTCTAGAGTGCAAGGGCGGGAAAGCAAAGATCTGCATATATATATATATATATATATATATATATATATATATATATATATATATGCAAGTCTATATATATGTAGTCTATATATATATATATATATATATATATATATATATATGTTTGTCCCACAATGTACAAACAAAGATAAATAACAATTTCTCAAGTCTTCTAGGAGAGTCAGGCTCTTTTTGGAGTGCAAGAATGAACACAAAAAGTCATATTCCAAGTTTTATAAATGTGTCAAGTTCTACGTGTGAGATGAAGTGTCAAGTTCTAGTGAGATGAAGAGTCAAGTTCTAGTGAGATGAAGAGTCAAGTTCTAGTGAGATGAAGAGTCAAGTTCTAGTGAGATGATGAAGTTACAATATGCAAAATCAAGATAAAGAACTATATCCCAAGATTCTTGAAGAAACTAGAGTCTGTATGTAAGCTGACCGGACCGGGTCACAGTACGCAAGAAGGAATGTATAAAACCCATGTCCTTAAAGGGTTTTCTGTGGTTTTTGTTTTAAAAAACATCGGCGCAGAAGTTCTTGCTCTTCATTTTTGCCTGTTCATAAGCAAAATCATTTGATAAAAAAAGACAGTTAAATCTATTCGTCAAAAATAGTAACTATTATGTTCCGAAATATAAAATAAGACTTTCCATAGTAGCTTACAAAAGTTTTTTGTATAATCTGATTCTTTACAAAAATTAATATGCATTTAAAACGGAAGTAAGCATTAACTTAAAGAATATAAAAATGATGTTAATTGAGGAAAGGAATAGTATTTGAAATAATTGAATGACAGATAATAAAAACATAGTTACCACAACCAAAAAATAATTTCAGAAGGTAAAACATACTTTGTAGACAAGTACCGAATCGAAATGCATATAAATATGTACGAAACGCCGTTTTACTTCAAGGTATTTTTAGTTAAGCTAATTCCAAGGTTGTTTACTATTTAACGCACATTCGGTTCATTTTTAAAGGTTAATACTGCAATTAGAGGTCAACAGACTCTATCTCGAACATTGAAAGTAACTTTAGAATACCGTTAAGCTTGTTTAAATACGTTTTAAAGCCTTAGCATAAAAAAAAATCAATAAAAACGGCCTTTATAAATATATTTGAAACATTTGATCAGATCAATGATTAATAAACGGGTCTCAAAAAACTGTACTCGTACTGTTTTGATACATTAAAAGATAATGTTAGGTCAGGTCGAATAATTTTTTATTGCTGTTTATTATCTGTGGCTATTTGATGTAATTACGCAACGTCGTTTTGTATTTGTCATTTTGTTTTAACACGAACAAAAGTGTTTTTAATCCATTGTAGGTCGTATTCTGGTTACCTGATATTTTTTTTAATTTTTAAAAATTTTATTTATAAATCATATAACACAAAGTATTTAACAGATATTATACATTGACTTACATTCCCAGGAGTTACAAAAACTCCATTCGGGACATAAATAATATTAAAATTTTTAAAAATACTCACATATTGAGAACAGCAAAGAAACCAAGCAAGTTTAGCACCTTTATAACTAAATATAGCACAATATATACGCCAATAACCCTTTCTTACACAAACAGAATAAATATATATGAAAAAACGCTTTTAAAAATGAATATAGTGGTGAAACTACTAAGGGAAATAAGGTCGTTAACATCAAATTTCATGCAGACGATGCAGCCATAGTGATGATGAGAACATATCCATCTTAGTTAGTAGACATCTGGATGGCTAAGAAATGTCGTATGGTACGATGAACACATGATTAATTGATCTTGTTTATATTATTTTGAAAAACCCGTTAGGGTTACACAAGAAATATTCCCGTCTGGTAATTCTAGTGTAGGGTTCATAGTTCATAATCAATGACACACACGTGCTAAAACGTTTCACCTGAAATAGTGTGACGACCGAAGAAAGCAATGTTATCGTTTTCCATAGAACCCAATACAACATATTTTTATGCAACTCTAAGAATATTGCACATAAATCAGGAGCATCATTCTTCAGTACATTTACATCGTCGCTACCGTGAAGAAATGAACTACAAGGAACGTCGCCTATAAAGAGATCTCAGGGCGTGGCAACGCCAGTCGGTCAGCCGAACAAGTTCAGTTCAGTCAATCAGTCCAGCTCGACGACGTCATTCAGTTCCAGCATGTAGTTCAAGTGCAGTCTCTTCAACCCATCACCGATGTAACACTCGTCCGACATAAGTCATTATTTACTCGCCACGTAATAAATAACCATAAAACAGCAACCTTGCGTCTTCTTTGTCAATCTCCAACTGGTGTAGGACCTCCACCTTCAGCAACCTAAATCCTACAAAAGTCATATTGTACTTTTTGGTTTGATTCTAATTTTGTCTCCAGTGTAACTTTTCAAGTAAGTTATTGTAGTGTTTAAGTCCACTGAATAGTATTTTTGACTGTCCTACATTTGTCTTTGTTTGTAGCATTGTTGTTGTCTGATACTATATTTATGTATTATCAGTATCTTTAGTTAATGTTGTGTCATCGCCTTGTATGTTTTCCAGTGCAATTACATATCAGCATTATTGATAACGTAACGAACATGAGTTGAGATTTTGATTCAAGACAGTTTACATGAATACTATTCGAGACATTTATGTTATTTAAGTATTAGGCAAAAACTTGCATCGTAATGATTTTTTTTGATTCATTAATTTACCTACTCTTGACCCGCTTTTACACCAATAAAATATTTATTGAGAACTTTAAGAATCTTTATTTTTATTAGATTGTCCGTCATTATCTAAATTTGAAAACATGTATTTTTGGGATGAGGGCTCGTGGCTAGTGATGCAGACTCACAGATCAGATGTCCGAGGTTCAAACCCCACTCTATCCCAAATCGACCCAAATTTTCAAGTAGTGAGTTACTTACAACTCGTTGAAAATGGCCCCAAAATGATAATACTTTAAAAAAAAAAATTAATAAGGAAATATTAAATCTTTAAAAAAAGAAAATAAAAGTACCTACTTTTATTTTTATAAACAGTTATTCCGAGCATTGATGTCTCCGTGATTAAAAATTAATTTTCGAGGTTTACATAATGGTATTCGCTCAAGTCTAAATTTATGATTTTTCCACGTTTTATTTTTGCATGTGTTAAACATTGTTGAATTTCAGTAACTATGTTTCTTCTGTTTTTTAAATAATACGTATGATTTTTTTAAACCGTATTTTCTTCTAACTTGCATGAAGGAAAACCATTAAAAAAGTTGAAATTAAAACTGGTGGTTCGGAGTAAAATGTTTATTTCACTGTACGTTTGCAGAGGTTGCCAACGGTTTCGCCTGCCCCGCCCCTGGTGAGGTCTCCAGCGCTGGAACCTTCTCTCGTCATGCCCACCCCGAAGACTGCCGCAAGTATTACATCTGCCTCGAGGGAGTTGCCCGCGAATATGGTTGCCCAATCGGGACCGTCTTCAAGATTGGAGACTCTGATGGAACAGGAAACTGCGAAGATCCCGAAGATGTTCCCGGATGGTAAGCTGAAACTCCATAACTTTTAATTACACAATGCTTTTGATTTAGCTTCAACAACGCCACTAAACAAATTAATACAATCGACTTACTCTATCATTGCTTTGTTTTTCTTTTATATTTTGTTTCAAACGTTTATTTAATATATAAATACCGCGACACGCTTGTTTGGATTAAATTCAATCATACCATTTTTGATCAGATTCGATTTTATAGTATTTTTGTTTAAGTTAAATTCAACGGTTGAATTTTTGTTCACTTTTGAATTAAATACGGCATTTTTGCTATAGTCTGATCCAACCATAACATTTGTATTCAGATGACATTCAACCCTGTTTTTTTTTTGCACAACATAATTTAACTGCAACAATTAATGTTTAAATTACATATTTCAAACCTTGGCATTATTTTATGATTAATGTTACTGAAGGTAAATTTTATGTTTTTTACACACTACATCTTTAAAATGAGCATAAGTCCGTTCAGTTCAATCCTTCTTTAGTCTTTAACAATTAAATAATAAAAATATTCAAAGTAAAAAAGAAAAATAAAGATTCAGATACTAACAAATGGCTTAATACAAACTCACTACTAATACCACCAAAGATAGTAATAAATCACTTATGAAAACTTTCAATTAAACCAAATAAATAGTTCATGGTTATATTTTTTACGAGTATCATATCTACTTTATTTCATAAATTATTTTTACATATAAAAAAACGAATAAATAACTTTCTACAACACGAAAATTTCGTTTTGCTTATCAAGAATTATAACTTGACAATGTTTAGAATATGTCCAAATGTCTGCAGAATGACTGGATTTCCTCCCTAGGGAGTTAGTTATTCAGATCAAAATTTGTAGCCAAGAGTGAAAAAACATTTTGAGAAGAGCATAGGCATTTACAGGGCTTATAGCCTGTCATTGGATGGTTTAAGTGGTCATTTGACACACCGTGTAACATTCACCATTCTGCCTATGTTGAAACATCCACATTTACTCAACTCTTCCATCTGTTGACTTTTGTTAAGTAGAAGAGCTGAAAATTTTATCATGTGGGTGAGATTCATCCGGCAAAATGATTTAATTTCAAGGTTATTTTTTTTATTTAAATCCATTATCAAATACGATTATTTATTCAATATTTAAATAAATACAATTTTAATTTAACTTTTTTATCTTTATTTATTTTAACAATATATTGCTATGTGAGCTTGATTTGATCTAAAATAAATTCTTACGAATTAAAAGCGTTATAACGTTTTGTTTAAATTAAAATTGTCCAATTGATTACTTAACTAGTAATTTTTGGGAAGAACATACGAATGTTTTTATTATTATTTCAAATTAATGCAATTAATCAAAGTATATTCATATTTTTAATAATATTCTAAATTTTCCTTATCTGTATATTTATTATACATTTATTTTCATTAAATGTATATTTATTTGAATGTTTAAGAATTATGTGATTTTACGAGTATTAAGAAAGTATTCTCATAAATCTAATTTAATTGAATCGTTAATTAAAACCATTATAAATAAAGCTTTAATTAGTAACATCTACATGATTAGTGTTCCTATGATAAAATAACATTTTTAAGAGCATTCGAATAATTTAGAAAGGCATAAAAACTAGTAATATTAAGTCAAATTGTGGTCCCGTGGTAGCGTCACTGGGTTAAAAGTCCTAAATTCACTTCCCTCTCTTACATTTTATACATAGTTTTTAAGGCTCACGAATCAGAGGAACATTTATCATGGTAAGCTTTAAAAAAATCCTTATAAAATTTTTCCAAAAAGTCATTTTCAAAACATATATATATATATATTTAATGATATCAAAATGGATTAAATCTTTGATTTCTCGGATAAGCGTCCCTTTTGCAAACTCCTACCTCTCCTCGATAAAAAAATTGCGATAAAAACGTATTTGATCAACAAAGCGATACGCACCAGACGCGGATAAGGGAAGCGACGGGTAGGACAAGGGTAGGGGTTTGTGGAGGGACTGCTTGTCCGAGAAATTAAAGATTTACTACATTTTGAGATGATGGCATCGTGGTGTAATTGCCTGCACGTTTGCCTACTATGCAAGAGGTCTCGGGTTCGATTCCCGACACGGTAGATATGAAATATTTATTTAAAAAGGTGTTTTAACACAAGCATATTTCATAGTCCCTGGACTGGTATTTGAAGCATAAGACTGAATATCTTGCCTTCATGTAACAAAAATGATCAAGATAAGCTGCGATTAGTGTACAAATTTTATTTTATTTTATTTATTCATTTAAAATTACAAAATTTAATATATATGAACTTATTAAGGCTTTTTAGGCTATGCCCGTGTCAAGCCACAATAAATAACAATATAAATACATAGTAAAATTAAATAGATCAAATTATTATGGCATATAATAATTTGATCTAATCTTATCTTATTTGATAACAATCTAGAAAAAAAGGTAAATGTAACAGATAATCAAATTCCAAAGAATACAATGCAAAAAAGATATTCAGAAATAATTTTTAAAATATAAATTATACAAATTAAGAATCACACATAATCAAATATACGAAACAGTGGTATTATTAAAATCAACAAAATAATAGTAAAAAATAGTAGTATTAAAAAAAACAAAATAAGAGTATCATTTAAATCAACAAAAAAAGAATATATAAATATATAAAAGCATAATTGAAATGATAATTGAGATATGTATTTTAGAAACTCACTTAATACTATAGTAAGAAATATAAGAAATAGGAGCAATAAATCATTAGCCAAATAATAGTACAAAGTAAATCAAATTAAACAAAAATACATAATGAAAAATAACATAAAAATTATCAATATATATAAAAAACAAATAAAAGTCAAAAGTATGGAAGGAAAGCAGATTTGTAAATTTTTGCAGTGCTCTATGCACCATAAGGTATGGAAAGGCAATGATGATGATAATGATAAGATGACAATTTAATTAAATTTTTTTGAAATGACTTTTTGGAAAAAAATTGTAATGATTTTTTTTAAAGCTTGTCATGAGGAATGTTTCTCTGAAGTTTCGCGTTCTGGCCCTGAAAAATTGTGTATAAAGTTAAACTGACTTAATTTGTGCCACATATTCTGTGAAAAAAAATGTACCCTTCTCTAGCTAGTGGAGGGGGAGATAGAGGGAGCATTATGGCTCAGGAATCTTAAGCATTGGTTTGGGATACCAGATGCAGCAATGCTCATAATGGCCCAGGATTGAGAGGAGTTTCGAGTGATGGTCGCCAACCTCCGAAAGGAGTGGCACAAGTAGAAGAACTTAAAATGACTAACATTCATAAATAGCAAATATACAGTGTATAAAATAGTAAAATATTGAATTCAAACGACAGTTTTCTCATATGGCCTTCTAATTATGTAAATAGCTACCTGTCGCATTAAAGAAATGGTAAATTATTCACAACTTAATAAAAAATCATTTCGGTATCCTTATACGAGTCTTTAAATGCCGTTTTTAAATAAATATTTATTACCAAGGACATGCGATTCTCACCTGCCTTAAAACACGTACATTACAAAACGTTTCCTAAATATTTTAACAGTTAATTTATGCAAAATAAACGTCGTTGTTTGAGATTTTGGAATTATTTTCGCATTAATATTTGCGTCGATAGTATAATTCTTGACCAACTGACCGAAGAACATAAATTAGAAAAAAAACTGGTTATCCTTGACATTTAAGAATCGATCAGGAATTTTCGCGTTATTTCGTGAGTATAATAATAGATTTGCATTTAAAATATTCAATAATAGTGATTGTAACATCGGTTTTAATTTTTATTGCAAAATGAAATAAAAATTAAAGTACCGTTTAATTTAATTTTATTATATAACTCTATATTTGGTGTTGTTTATTTGAAATATTTAACTTACAGAACCATTTATTTAAATAATGTAATACAGGATGTACTTGTAAGGACTATTTAATGTTCTTTTGTTCAACGTATGCAAGGTTTGAAAAAATATCGAACCCGCAAGAGTAAATTAGGACAGAATTTGTATTATTATGAGACGGAATTCGATTTACCGTTATCAGCCAAAAAAGAACTTCAAGTTTCTACTGGATATTTATTTATACATGCCGCCTATATTTTAACGTATAGAATCATATGTTTACTATTTTAACATACTCGTAAATTTTAATCAAGAGATTTGAAGATTAACAAAAGTAACTCTTTTTTTATTGTTACATATTTATTTATAACTTTATCACATATAAGCTTTAACCTTTTTATTTTTATAATGGAACACACTATATTGAATCACCTTAGTAATGTTGAAATTCGTTGAGATCAGAATAAGTGTTTCTCATAATCAAATTTTCCGTTATGCATTAACAATAATGGCATCTAGAAATCACAACCTGGATAAGCAACCATCTTAAAGTTTTGGAGCCATATTCCGAAGTCCTTTGGCGCCCAACGTACGGCCCGTATATTACGAATAAAAAAAGCTTTATAGCTTTATAAAATTGACCGAAAATTTGATAGTAATGTTTAAATAATACAGTTAAATGAAAGTTACCACTTGATTCTTTTTTTATGGCGTTATAAAGTCACTATTCCATGTAGCGACAATTCAAAATATTGCTCAATTCTCCACAATACTTGGCCGCGCCGGTTGAAATCTTAGATAGTCTATGAATTTTGCAGCATTGTTGAATTTCACGTCATGGTTCCACGGTTACCGCTTGCTTAAATTAAATGTCAGTGTTAATTATTATTTATTCGCCTTTATTGGTAAAAAGAAGCGGAAACCTTTTGTTTGTTCTATTAAACAAACGGCTTTGCGTATCTTTGTATAAAAATAACAATCGTTGAACTAATTGTTTTGCTAACTGGCCAAAAAGAAACATACTATCGTCGTTCTAATCTTTATCATTAGGTGCTTGCACAAAATAACTTTTTTCAAAACTGACCAATTCAAATAAAGTTTTTTGTGAAAAATACAACACTCGATGGCAACTCTCAGGGAAAATCCTGCAAAGGGAAATCGAGCGGAAATAAGTCTCCCTCGCAGTGTTGTGGTTGGCGCGTTACCCGTTTTTGCTTCAAAGGCATTAAAAAAAAACAGTTACATTAAAAAGAGATGATGTTTCATAGAACGACAGTTTGAAATTATGTTCTGAAAATAAGCGTTGTCGCGTGCAAAACGCGTAGTAGAGTACTGTCTATGCCAGTTTACGGCGACTTAAAATCTGTATGTGTCGCCTTTTTACGCTGCTTCATATTGACTGACATCAAGTTAAGTTCCGACATTTAAGTTGAATGGAACACAAGACGGGTGCTTAGTGCTGCATTTTGTTTTTACAGATATATCAATGGTAACATTAGTGATTTCTCATTCGATTTTTCTCATTAGCTAGATATTTTCATGAATTTAATTACGGATAGGTTGAAAATTAGCATAATTTTTATACGAGATAAGAAAACAGTAAAGCGATTCATTAAAAAAATTCATTATAAATAATCAATTTAATTTGACTTATAAAAATATTCCCGTTATTATTATTTTTTTTTCTCTTTCTTTCAGTTCATGAAATATTTTGTAATATACATACAAAGCAGGGGCGAACCGTGTGTAAAAGCAATTATGCGCAGCTTACCATTATATTTGACTAACCATAATAATGTTTTACTGTAATTTTATTTACAGAAAAACAAATAAATAGTGACTATTTATTTTAAATCATCTCCACCGTTTGTATCTTTATCCTAATATAAATATTAATATTATTAAAGCGCGCCCAGCGCCTGCGGTGAGCCAAGATACTAGCCGATTATTTCAGCTTAATTTTTCATACAAAAAAGTATACTTTATTTTGAATGTCTTAACCCCAGTGCGGGTTTTTTCTCCTAGATTAAACTTGCAGATTACTCAAATTAGTTGAAGATTTTTGATTTGGAAAACCGTATTTCAAACATTTTTCCTTAAGGGCTATTTTTCTTTGAGATGGTACTTTGACATAAAACCATAATTACTTTCATGCGTCACATTGCAGGCCATATGATCTCAACGCGGCCGTTTTTAGCACTATTGATTTCTAAAACGATTCGGCCAGTTGACATTTTAATCAAATATTTAATATCAACTAATTTCGTAAGGCTATTTAATTTTTATATTTAATGAGTTATGTATTAAAATAATGGATAATATATCTAAATAATATTATATACACCGAAGTTAAGTCGTTTGAGATGACTTCATGGATGAGAGTTGTTGTATCACACAGAATGACAGAAAAATATCAATTTATAGTATATATTACTAACATTTTATTATGTACCTTCTATGTAGTTACAAATATATGATATTTTTTTAAAGCTTACCTGTAAATAAAATCACCATTCGCCACTGATACATAGTGACTTAAGTGATTCTAAATAAGTAAAAGTCCTTATAATGAGACAGTTTTATCGAAACCAGTTAACGAATAATAATATAAATTATAGTGGTGTATACAAGTCTAATCAGTCAATTCACATAATCAAAACAGTCTACCGATATATGTGTCTGAATGAAGAGGAAATAAAGAATTGTTCTAACTGGAAATAATAATCAAATACCTCATTTAGATATAAGATTAAGATTAAGTTCTTCAATGCAATGAGAATGTGCAGGTGAGTACATATATTCACATGTACCCAATTAATAGAACGAGGTCATGTTAGTTAGCAGCACCTTATTTAGTAACGATAAGTTTATTGAACTTTGTAATAAAACGCCATCATACTACATTGATCTTTGTCCGGGCGGATGTAGAATACAAAATCCTGAACGGATTTTTTCGACTATGGCTACTCCCAATTGAATCTTCTGTAAAATAGAATTTTATTATAAATAAATTATTCATTGATTATAACTCATAAGACTGTAGTCTGATAAAACAAACGCAAAATGAGGAAATCATACGATTCTGCCATTTTAAAACGAATGTTTTTTTTTAATCGCGCAGAAATAAAAAAATAAAAAAAACATAAATTAGATAAAAACAATATTTTCTAAAGGAATTTCTGTAGAAAAAATATACTCAAAAGTTTTATGTAACGAAAATATTATTACTTTTAGACCGGCAGATTACACCATTTCAAATTAAGGTATCTGGGATCTCAATAAATACTAAGTATTGAACTAAAAAAAATTGTAA